>NC_091369.1:6934586-6969586 GCF_038502225.1 Cherax quadricarinatus
TAAGTCAAGAAGTACCTGGTTAATGCCAGAAGGGAAGATGCTTGAAGGGAATACTTAAAGGGCTTGAAGGGAAACTCGACGTTTCGGTCATGGGTGGGACCGTGTAGTGGTATTAATGTATGGAGGTATGGAGCCACAGCACCTGGAGAATAGGGGTAATCAAGTTTCAAAAGGGGAAGGGGTATATACAACCAATTTCTTGCATCAAGAGAACGTCACCATCATTAATACTGAATACTGAGTGGCGACAACGACCTGTTAAGGTAGGTTTCCTCTCTCACACTGTTGTCCTCCAGCACACTGTTATCCTCCCTCAAAGGTGGTGTCCTCCCTCAGAGTGTTGTGGAACTACGTGTTGTGGCGGCTGATTCTGGACATGACTCCCCACCTGAGCCGGGCCTACCGCGCCAGCAGACACGAGTTTCAGAAGGTGCTTCTGGGCATCCAGTCTGACAGGAACCGCTGGAATCTCTGCATCGACTGGACCAACAAGCGACTGGGTATGGCTGTAGGGGCACTCTTCATCAAAGAAAATTTCAATCCAGAAAGCAAGGTGAGGTAGTAGCTTTAAGACTAATAAATTTACTACAATATAATCATTAATGTTACATGTCACCAGTATACCAACAGTCATGGATGTTTTGATATTCATTCCCTATAATGTCATTTGAGTATATACAGCTCACGAATAGGAATCCTCGTCTATACCTTAGGTTATTCTTCTTATCTACTGTTATTCGCAATAATTGTACTCTCGATTTTCATTAATTTATGAATCTCAATTCGATTTCTCTGACCTTACTGCGTGCCTAACTGAGGGTGTGGTTGCAGGAGACGGCGCTGGAGATGATCCACACCCTGAGGTCCGCCTTCTCCGACCTACTGGAGGAGAACGACTGGATGGATGACGAGACGAGAGCCGTAGCTCGCGAGAAGGCCAACGCTATGAACGAAAAGATAGGCTACCCGGAGATGCTAACCAAGCCAGATGAACTGGCCAAGGAATACCAGAATGTGAGTGGGAGAGTAAGTCGATTACTGAATACCGTATTTTCCGGCATATAAGGCGCACGATCATATGAGACATATAAGACGATATTTCCAAGCAGTGTAACGTAACGTCAGTAAACAAATGGTAAAGTATATCAAAGCCTAGAGCATATGAGGCGTAGGTGACTTTCCAAGACTATGTAAGGAAAAAAGGAGTCTTATATGCAGGAAAACACGGTAAATCCGTGAGTCAACGAGTGAGTACGTCATTCATCGTGGTAATATTTATTAGTAAAATCCTCTATATTCTTTCCATGTTACTCAAGAAGCAAAATAAATTGCTGGTAGATACACACTCCTGTGAAATAGTTGTTAGCGGTAACCATTGTCAAAATTCGTAACAATCACCCTAGTATAACACATATGGCTGCAAAAATGTTTGAGACAAAATTCGTACTCGGACAAGATGGAAGTTTTGAGATTTGAAGAGTTCTCTGATGTAATTTATTACTCAGCCATCTTGGAAATAAAAATAAATACACGTATCGATATTGGTAAAATTAATAAAAAAAATACTAGCACACACGTTTTTCTAACAGATAAAGAGCAATAACTTTGTTATAAGTCAGGTATACATTATTATTATTATTATTATTATTATTATGGCAACGAATAAACCAGTGACGGTCATTCGGCTCAAGTAGTGGGGAAGGCTCGATCCTCCGTATACTAAAAGAGAGGCAGATAATTTCCCTATCTGTATTGTGTCACACATGACGTAACACGAGGTTCTCTCTCGCAGCTGACCATCGTGGAGAACCAGCACTTACAGAATGTCTTCAACTGGCTGAAGTACGACGCCAACAAGAACTTGGGTCGCCTGCGGGAGGATGTCAACAAAGCCAAGTGGTCCACCGCACCGGCTGTTCTCAACGCTTTCTACAACCCTAACTTTAATGATATAGGTGAGTACCAACCTTGCCAAAATAAATAGTATAGGTGAGTACCAACCTTGCCAAAATAAACCTAACTTTAATAGTATAGGCGAGTACCAACCTTGCCAAAATAACCCTAACTTTAATAGTATAGGTGAGTACCAACCTTGCCAAAACGTAATCTGCATTTATAATTTAATTTTGATACATTAAATTAATCACCCATTTAACCACAAAAAATAAATCGAGGATCGAACCACCATCTTGCTGGTCAGGAGACTTGACCAGTTGAAAACGAGAAAAATGAACATTTTTCCAATTCACAAGTCTTCTCATGCTGGTACATACACCAAAATTTAAAACTATTTTTAGTGAGAGAAAGGTAGACACGCATGAATAATTAATATGTGGCACCGTGGTGGCGTTAGCAGCAGTGTAAAGCGTATTTTTAGCTAACAGTGAAGCTTAAAACACTCGGAGAGAGAGTCTTTCTACGTGCTTGTCCCCTCAAGAGGTGTTCGTTGATGCTGGTGAGAGGATCTTGATCTAGGGAAATTGATCTGTTCTACAATTCCATGAATTAAGCCTGAATGCCTTCCGTTCCCCCCTCCCCCCACAGGCGCTGTATAATCCCTACGGATTTAGCGCTCCCCATAATAATAATCTACATGCTCTTACACAAAGTAATAAAATGCATTTATATTATTTATGTATTTACATTAGCAATTAATAAGTATTGAGAAAAGGATCAAGTGTCACTAATACGTCACACTACCCAGTTATTAATAAACTCTGAGAGTAATAGGTACATGTGTGGTCATGACATGACTACACTGGTCAATGATCCTACACTCAATATTATTACTGTATATCCATAAGGAAGCGCTAATCCCGTAAGGGACTGTTGTTTCTGAAATGATAGGTTATCAGGTTTGATCCAAGAAAAAAGAATTATTCTTCTTTCTTCGTATTATTATTATTATTACTACAATCAAAGCTAATCACTAAACCCACCAAGAATTCACTGAAGTCGTTGACTGGCATTAAGGAATCTCCTTAAAAATAAATATATATATATATATTGAGCACCCTAATCTTTAAATAAGGAACGCAATATTCTTTGCCAGGAAAGCACCTTTTCTTTACTAATAAAACTGTATACATTTCTTAACAAATAAAATGGTGGTTGGTGTGCACAAGTCTAAGAAGTCTCTTCCACAGTTTTCCCAGCGGGGATCCTGCAGCCACTCTTCTACTCTCAGCACCTTCCCAAGTCCCTCAACTATGGTGGCATTGGTGTTGTTATTGGACACGAGATGACCCACGGCTTCGACGACAAGGGTCGACAGTTTGACAAGGAGGGTAACCTCAAACAGTGGTGGAACAACCGTACCATTCAGGCTTTTAGGTGAGACAAACCTTTCTAATTCCTTGTGTATTATTTCAGTGCTATGTATAACGGAGAAGCTTTAATAATTATAGTCATAGGAAACAACTAAATTTCTAGGGCTCCTACAGTGCTTGGGAAATGAAAAGTAAATGTCAGGTTTGATGTAAGGAAGAGGGCAGTAGATGTAATTCCTTAAATCAAAAACTCTTCCCCAGCATCAACTAGAATGTAAAAATTAATAACTTTATTGGCCAAAATATAAATCATAGCGTCAGTGATGAAGCATTAACTTGCGCAGGTATCTTTTGTTTGCACTCCCAGATTAAAATATAAATTAAAATATTTATTCTCGGTTAGATTAGGTTAGTACAGCGTATTTAACATACATTTACGAACAATTCTCTGGTAATAACGGAATATAAAAGGTGGCTTACGTGTGCCAGGGCAGTGCATACTGTAGGATCTTACCTTATGTTTGTCCAGTTATAAAACTAGGTTGCTTCCTGTGCTGTCACAGCTTACAATCCCCTCCCCAACCGATTTATACAACCTGCTTGTCAACCTATCTTGCTCCATCCTTTCTAAATGACCACTCTTAACGACAAGCCTTCTACTTCTAGAATTACATCTAACATATCAACACAAGTCATTTTATTTCTCCTTATTTTCTGCTTCACACCACACACTGATTCTCAGGCAAGACATCCCCGCTGCAGCATTCAGAGTTCAAGTCAAGAGTATATAAGATAGTGCAGATGAAGGAAACATTTAATGCCTTACATGTAAGAATGATATAGTTTACACGTAATAATGGTAAGATTTACCGTAATAGATATGGATTACATGTAATAATGATATAGCTCATACATTATAACTGCTATGTTATGATTCACATATATGAATCCTGAAAGGCCTATCAGCGAGAAGAAATCATTAAAAGAGTCTAATCGTGCACCTCTCTCCCGCAGAGATCGCGCCCAGTGCATCATCGACCAGTATGCGGGGTACAAGGTCGAGCAGGTCAACCAGTACATCAATGGTCGCATGACCCAAGGGGAAAATATTGCTGACAATGGTGGCATAAAACAGGCGTACAGGGTAGGTCAAGGGTCATACAGAGGTATAAGGTAGGTCAAAGGTCATAGAAGTACAAGGTAGGTCAAGGTCATGCAAAATGTATAAGGTAGGTTAAAGGTCATCGAGGAACAAAGTAGGTCAAAGGCTGTAGAGAAGTGCAAGATAGGTCACAGGTAGATGGTAAGTGAAAAGGTCATAGAGGTACAAAGTAGGTCAAGGGTCGTAGGAACGCATACTAGGTCATACAGAGGAATAGGGTAGGTCTCATGTGACAATAGCGCATCATGATAAGTATATCAGCACTAAGATGTATCTCGTAGTATTGACAGACCAATAACAATTTAATGTGTAGTGGGATCAGAACAAAGCCAGCATGCAAGGACGTATCTAGGATCCTGTATAAAGGCATACCCAATTGTATGAGCACATATCTAGAATAAGGAGGTACCTATTATTCTAAGAATGTATATAGTAAAATAAGCAAGTATCTAGTATTCTAAGAATGTATATAGTAAAATAAGGTATCCAGAGGTATAATAATTTACCTAGTCGTCTGAAACCACAACTTGTGTTATTACAATATGTCGACTTGCTGATTATTATTTATATTATTTATTGTAACTGGGGAAGGGGGGAAAGCGCCTGAGGAATGGGAGGCATTTAGGTTTGATCCAAAGAAGGGAAGGACAAGTTCAGTTCCTGGATCTGGAGCCCTACTTGAGGGAATATTATTATAATCAAAAAGCGCTAAACCTGAGGGAATACTAATTTTAGTCTCAGGATTATGAGTCAGATACACGAGTACATATGCCAATATGTAGAAGCCTCAACAAGTGTGTAACAGTGTCTGGACAAAGAAGAGTGAGAGCATTTGTTATTCTTACTCATGGAGAAGAGTTAAACCCGAGGCAGTGTAGTGCTAATTTTCTTTCCTCCCTTGGCAGGCGTACCGACAGTGGGTGAAGAGGAACGGAGAGGAAAAGTTGCTGCCGGGAATGCAACTTAACCACGACCAACTCTTCTTCCTCAACTATGCTAGGATCTGGTGCGGCACCATGCGCCCAGAAGACGCTCTTTCCAAGATCCGCTCCTCGGTGCACTCCCTAGGACCCATCAGAGTCCTGGGCCCCCTCTCAAACTCCGAGGACTTCGCGAGGTCCTACAACTGCCCTGTTGGAAGTAGGATGAACCCGAAGAAGAAGTGCTCAGTGTGGTGAAGTGTCGATATCCCGAGAAGCGAAGCTTCACATTCGTACTCGTTTCGTTTTATATATTTTTTTTCGCTGAAGAAATGCAAGTTGCCATTTGGATATTGATGGTGGGTACTCATATGGAGGTGTTGAAGTTGTTAGTGGGTGTTCACCGGAGGTGTTTAGGTTAGTGACAGGTGTTCCAGGTGAGATGTAACGTTGTATCTGGTGGCATGTATTCTCATGGAGGTGTTGAGACTGACAGGTGTTCTTTCAGAGGTGTTAAAGATGGTGGCGGCAGTTCGTGCGGAGGTGCTGAGACGGAAGTGGGTGTTGTTGCAGAGATGTTAGTTATTAGCGGACAGTATTTCAGGGTTGCTGAAGTTGGTGTCGGTAGTTCACGCGTATGTATAAGTTGGAGGTGGGTGTTAGTGCAGAGATAATAAGGTTGGAGGTGGGAGAAATGACAATGGTGGCGATGACAGGATTTATGACAATAGTAGCAGTGGAGGTATTTTGAAACAAGTGGGATTTGTGAGCGGCTGTGCTGAAAGAAGTGACATAGGTCGTACTGTTGGAATTTGTGATAGTGGTGGTGTTGGGAGAAATTACAGAGGTAGTGGTAGGATTAGCAAGAATAAAAAATAGAAATAAAGGTACGAAAAACCATTTTAGGTCTAGGGAAGGGGTGAAAACAGAAAATTAGTCAAGAAAAAAGAACAGGGAAGTTTTAGTTGATATATACAGAAGAAACTGATGATCGAGGGAAGTCATAGTTATAGATAAAAGAAAAAATTGGTCTTTCAAATTGGACAGATTTCAAATTTCATTAGAAGGCAATATTTGCATGATGTATAAAATACATATTTATATATACATATAACGGGTGACTGGTGATTTAGAAGTCATCAGAGGCAGCACAGACAAGGCTGTTTTATTAACAACAGGAGACGAAGGATCTTAACGCAAATATTCATACAAAAGTAAAAAAAAAATACATCATTTATTATCATTTACTCAGCATTTAGCACTCAAATACTTGAAAAAGGCAAATTTCAGGGGCTAGGTATTAAACAAGTTAAACTAAGAGTACAGACACTATCATAATGAATACAGTATGCTTCTATTTAGCCTAATATGCTTATGGACTCGATCTCACAATCGAAGTTTTCATATAAAATCTACTTGGGAATTAGTGCCATATATATAAAAAAATCACGAAGAATTTAAGAAACAGCCTAAACTGGAGCATACTTTTGTACATATCTCATGGATACGCAAAGAAACATTTTCTATTTTTATGTAGTTATTTCTTCCGTATAAAGTTAAGTGTGTTGACGTCTTGGTGTTATATAAAAAGCTGAGTTCCCCTTCAGGTTTATTTCTCTCGTTGTGAGTTGGTTATTGTGACTTAGTAGTAAATAAGTGTTTGGCTCGGGCGGGGGGTTTTCAGCTTCACGTCAGGGCAGGAATGAGGCTCGTCTTTTCATCCTTGTAACCTTCTCACAAACCTAACGCACAAAATCTAACAAATCCTCAACATTAAAATGCTGATTGGCTAATTTAACAAAACCTTACCTAAAGCTTATGTTAATTATCTGGTTAGAATATCAAGGGATGTCACGGTGGGTAGGGAGCCCACAGCCTACCTCATGACCGTTGACTTGTGGACTTCGCAATTAGATGACAAAGGAGATCCTTGCCCCATCCCCGCCCTCCCCCCCCCCCTACATTCATATTATTTTCATAGTCGACTAGGATTTAGTTAAATTGGAAATGAATAATTTTAATATTATTAAAAATGTATAAAACATATATATAAATTTATGTGGAAAACACATATCCTATTTTGTGATGTTAAACTCCAATCTTTAAGATGTTAATACTGAGCTGGGGCCTGGAGCGCCCTTAGACTCACTCTCTACAATCCTTTATTATATTGTTCAATTGTCTTATTCATATACATACGAAGCGCTACCTCTGCCTCATCGTTCCTCATTAACCCAGCACCCAAACTCAGTGTCAAAATGGCGTACTGCCCATAATAGTGAAAAAAAAGACACGTTACAGAAGAAGCTTTTACAGGGATACCATTTTGCTGTGTAGAGCTTTATCAAGTCAGGAATAAAATAAAACTCTGCACAGAACGTTTCAAAACGCTGTCCCAATAGTAGCTTGCTCTGCAATGCGCCTTTTCTTCACGTAAACTCTGCTTCACTATCCATCCCAATCCCAGAATTCAACCCTACCTCATCATTCCTCACACCCCCAGGACCTAGACCCAGTACAAGCCAATGGCACAAATAAACCCACATGTACAGAAATTAACGATGAATAGAACTACGATATGCTTAATTATTATTACCACTACTAATCAAAATAATAAATGACCCAGAGGTTTAGAGCTTGATCGCCTGGTGCCAGGTGGGGCAGGTGAAGGAGTCGTACTAAAGGAAGACGAGAACAAGCTGAGAGACAAATTATTTTTTCCTATTTTTGTGATTCCTCATCCCATATTTCCTTTAAAAACTCATCTGTTCCGCTCCTCTCTTCTATCAATTGTGTAGAGTTTTATTTCTCCCTCGTTATTCCCACGTCATTATTACAATCAAAACTAAGTCTAAACATCCTCAGAACACTGCCCAGGTCCTCGTTATCCTATGTCAAGGTCCGTCAGCACTGGAGGTGATCAGTGAAAAGTGTCCGAAATATCACAAGTTATTGAGTTCTGCACTACATTGTCAAGAAAGCTGTGTTACTCCAGCTCTTTGCGTTACCAGCTAGTATTGTTTCCTTACGCCAGCTACCAAACACGATGTCATAAATTTTATTCACGTTTGTACCTTTACATTAACACTGCAGGAAATGATCAAGAAACACATTCTCTGATGTGTGCCTTAGTTCTTTCCTCGTAATTAAGTGACAAGTGCAACGCCAATCTTCTGCTTAATAACCTTTATATAGCCACAATTTCTGGGACGCTATTATGTAAATGACTTGACCCTCCAGCCTTGACTTGCTACTGGGGCGACTTGGCTTTCTCGATGCTAGCTTGGACCCACTCGGCCTAGCTTGGCTCAACTGAGCCTAGCTCGACTCTTGTGTATCTCGTTTAGCTCTCCGTGGCTTGGCTTGGTTATAACATCGGTATGACTGTCATTGGATAATTGATTTTAACGAGGCACAATTTACTTTATAGATTTTAAAAATCGGGTAATAGGCACACATGCCAAAGATTTCCACTGTTACTAGAGCAAGCATGTATTAAGGAAGAGCTTCACTCAGAGCGAAAATTTGTCTTAACGCTTGCTCTGTTCTGATTGCCTTATTCTATTCGACACTGCTTTCCACCCACCGGCACTGTGTTTTTCAACTACAGGTTACCATACATCCACTCCCAAATTTAGAGAGGCGGTTTATAGTACTCTATTAATATAGCAATTAAGCTTTAAGCAACAAGGCTGTCAAGTGTAAACAGTTCGAATTTCTGTCTTGGTCAAGCGTCTAATACGAGTCTCTATAATGATACATTGAAAAAATATCGGGATATACAAGTGTTACATTAGCCTACTGGGTCTGAATTCTTTTTCTGCACTAGCTTATGTCTCCTGGATCTGGCTTGACATTGCTTATTTTATTTTCCTCTCCCCTCCCTCAACATACCTCACCTGCTGTCATCATCTCGACTTTTTCCTCAATAAGCATTCTCGCGTGCGTATTAACCAACAATTTGTATCATAAATTCCCTTTAGACAGTTGCTGTTATGATGTTCGCTCCTCTTACATATCCTTCGGTTAATTGGACCATTATACATAATGAATATGTCTTAAGATGATGTATATATGCACGTATATATAAATGCCTGCATACTTACATTAATATTCTCATCGGGTAATTCACCTTCTGGTCTTGGGCTCTCTGATTGGTTGGAATCAGTGCCGAGCTCTCCTGACGTCGTGGACAGATTTAATGACGTCATTGATCAGCTGATGAGCTATCCGCCATCCTAATCAAAAAAAAAAAAAAAGAAAAAACACTGAATTATCAAGTAGTCATTCCATATCATGTTTGTTTAGTTTGTTTCTTGTTTACAACAATCCACTAGTTGACTGGTTCTGTTGTAAACAGGCTGTTAGCATCTAGTTATATGTGACGTCATAAAGAGAGATATTTTCATTTTATACTGATTTGTAACGTGAAAAATATAACAATAAAGATTTTTATTGCACAAATTATTGCTTTGTATATATCTGATGCAATTATCATCGCCATTTTAGGATATTTACAAAATTAAACGTCAGAATAATAGCGAGTGTTTCACTGCCAGTTTCCTGCTTTAAGAATGTAATGAGGGGTTGAGGAAGTTATTATTACTTATAAGTGCTAAACCCGTAGGGGTCATACAGCGCCCGGGGAATGGCAGGATAATCAAACCTGACCAAAGGAAGTTGCTCGAATTTCTTGGATCAAGGGCTTCACACCAGCATCAAGGCACCTTCCCATCCCTTCTTGAATAAAATCCTCTAGTCTGCCAAGACTCCTACTAGATAAAATCTACACACCACCCACTCTCCGTCACCCACTGTCTACACTCCACCCACTCTCCGCCACTCACCTACAGCTACAAGACCAAGACTAGCTACAAGACCTTGCTTAAAGCTATATTTTCACTCGTTATTATAATAAGGGTCATACAGTACCTGGAAAATGGAGGTACTATAATTAGGATCGAATGGGAGAACAAGACCAATTCCCAGCCAAGTAAATACCTCCCTCGAGAGATATTCACTTGGTTGGGTTAGATAACATTACTTAAACCTATAAATATATTTAACCACAAATAAACAATTACAAAAAACGGCTCCATATCTCACTTAACCGGCGAAACTAGTATTAAGAAGTGCTAAACGCAACGGGCCCATACACTGCCTTGAGAATGGGAGGGAATGAGATTCTGTCCCTGTAACGGGAGGATAGCTCCAATTCTTCGGATCAAAAGCCCTTCATCAGACTGAATGCACCTCCCTCGAAGGGTCATACACAACCTTGGAAATTGCAGGTAATACGATCTGATCCAAGGAATCTGAGATCAGCTCTAAATGAGAGGTCATTAAATTGAAGAAAACCTCATTTGCAGAAAAACGTAGACCTACTCTGGGACCGGGCCGCAGGGGCGCTGACCCGATATATTCAGGTAACCTCATGCCTAATACGTTCATGTTGACATGAGGAACACGTTGTGAAAGTGTTCATGTTATTAACTCTGAAGGGAGGTTACCTTGATGTGAGGGCTCTTGATCCAAGTAATTAAATATACTCACCATTTCCCTAATAAAACCTTATTCTCATTTCCCAGGCGCTGTATCACCCCTACAGATTTAGCGCTTTTATAACATTCTCTTGACTGCTAGCTTATCTTAGCTTGTCTTTGAATTATTTTTATAATCATAACTTAGCGCTAAACCCTTAAGTTATAAAATTTGTCTGAATGGTTCAACCTTCCTAAAGTGCTGCATTATTCAAGTCACTAGAGAAATGCTGGACAATCAGGTTCAATCCCAGTGTCACATTCCTTGGATCAAGAGCCTCTTACCGATATTGAGGCACCTCCCTAGATAGGTATCTTCATGGAAAAGCGCTAAATCCGCAGGGATCATAGTGCCTAGGGGTGGGGAAGGAGGCAATCATGTTTGAATTAAGGGTAGCTCCAGTGCCTTGGATCAAGAGCCCTGCACCAGCCTCGTGCCATTCAATGGAAGGGATACATGCATTTACATAAATTTCAATGGTGTCAGTCGCTTCAGCTTTATATAAAAGGGGGAAACGCTAAACTCGTAGGGTTCATACAGCTCTCTAAGAAAATGGGGCAACAAGGATGGATCTAAGGAAGAGGGAAGGAGAGAAGTGCAGTACCTTGGATCAAGAGCCCAGCACCATCAAGGAACACCAAGATGGCCGCCGCCACATAACTTACCTGCAGATGTCTGGTTGCATCATTTCCCGCTATTTCTTCCTCAACGCTGGTGCTACCACACTTAATTCTTCATGGCAGACTTCACCTCAGCTTCTCACTAATTCGAGAATGAATCGTAGCGTCGCACAGGCAAGAAAACCGTCCAAAATTGGAGGAAAAATGTCAGCGAAGACTCCACTGGTCGTCCTCCGCGAGGCGTCCCGCTGACTGCCTCACCACCAACATTCAATTATAATCTTATTTTGACCACTGACCTCCCACCAGTTATTATTACAGTCAAAACTAGGTGCTAAACCCGCAAGAGTCATACAGCGCTGCTCCCACCAAAATATGGTAACCCAATAAAGAGGAAAATTCATAATTCATTCAATAGAAAAAAAGTCTAATTGTTACAGTAAATTATCACTGACAAATTTTAAATTGCTTCACATGTCCCTGATTACCACTCATTCCTAAAAATTGCACGACCCTTACAGGTTTAGCGTTTATCTATAATAATAATGGTGTGCAATAATAAATTATACAATGATAATAATAAACAATAATAGTAAGCATAATATTAAAACATTCAATAATAATAATGTTTATAAATCAAAGTAAGCAATCAGCTGGTCACTACCCGGCTGCCTTGTAAATAACCTTTAATTGGTTATTACCCGGCTGCCTTGTAAATAACCTTTAATTAACTGGTTATTACCCGGCTGCCGTGTAAATAACCTTTAATTAACTGGTTATTACCCGGCTGCCTTGTAAATAACCTTTAATTAACTGGTTATTACCCGGCTGCCGTGTAAATAACCTTTAATTAATTGGTTATTACCCGGCTGCCTTGTAAATAACCTTTAATTAATTGGTTATTACCCGGCTGCCTTGTAAATAACCTTTAATTAATTGGTTATTACCCGGCTGCCTTGTAAATAACCTTTAATTAATTGGTTATTACCCGGCTGCCGTGTAAATAACCTTTAATTAACTGGTTATTACCCGGCTGCCTGTGTACCTTTAATTTGGTTATTACCTGTAAATAATTAATTGGTTATTACCCGGCTGCCTTGTAACCTTTAATTTGGTTATTACCTGCCGTGTAAATAACCTGGTTAATTAATTGGTTATTACCCGGCTGCCTTGTAAATAACCTTTAATTAATTGGTTATTACCCGGCTGCCTTGTAAATAACCTTTAATTAATTGGTTATTACCCGGCTGCCTTGTAAATAACCTTTAATTAATTGGTTATTACCCGGCTGCCGTGTAAATAACCTTTAATTAATTGGTTATTACCCGGCTGCCTTGTAAATAACCTTTAATTGGTTATTACCCGGCTGCCTTGTAAATAACCTTTAATTAATTGGTTATTACCCGGCTGCCTTGTAAATAACCTTTAATTAATTGGTTATTACCCGGCTGCCTTGTAAATAACCTTTAATTGGTTATTACCCGGCTGCCGTGTAAATAACCTTTAATTAATTGGTTATTACCCGGCCCGGCTGCCTTGTAAATAACCTTTAATTAATTGGTTATTACCCGGCTGCCTTGTAAATAACCTTTAATTAATTGGTTATTACCCGGCTGCCTTGTAAATAACCTTTAATTAATTGGTTATTACCCGGCTGCCTTGTAAATAACCTTTAATTAATTGGTTATTACCCGGCTGCCTTGTAAATAACCTTTAATTGGTTATTACCCGGCTGCCTTGTAAATAACCTTTAATTAATTGGTTATTACCCGGCTGCCTTGTAAATAACCTTAAATTAATTGGTTATTACCCGGCTGCCTTGTAAATAACCTTTAATTAATTGGTTATTACCCGGCTGCCGTATAAATAACCTTTAACTGGTTATTACCCGGCTGCCGTGTAACCTTTAATTAATTGGTTATTACCCGGCTGCCGTGTAAATAACCTTTAATTAATTGGTTATTATCCGGCTGCCGTGTAAATAACCTTTAATTGGTTATTACCCGGCTGCCGTGTAAATAACCTTTAATTGGTTATTACCCGGCTGCCGTGTAAATAACCTTTAATTAATTGGTTATTACCCGGCTGCCGTGTAAATAACCTTTAATTGGTTATTACCCGGCTGCCGTGTAAATAACCTTTAATTAATTGGTTATTACCCGGCTGCCGTGTAAATAACCTTTAATTAATTGGTTATTACCCGGCTGCCGTGTAAATAACCTTTAATTAATTGGTTATTACCCGGCTGCCGTGTAAATAACCTTTAATTAACTGGTTATTACCCGGCTGCCGTGTAAATAACCTTTAATTAATTGGTTATTACCCGGCTGCCGGGCGAAGACACTTGTTTATTTTGTATTTTTAGGAATTATTATTATGTTAGTGTCGACAATAATTACGCCTCTTAAAGAGTGACATTTAGTCGCTATACACATGCCATGATGCCTGAGATGGGCTCTTGATCCCAGATCCTTGATCCCTATCCTCGCCCTACCTGATTACCTCACATTTTCCAGGTGGTCAGATACCCTACGGGTTTAGATCTTTCCAGTGAGAACAATAACAATATAAGTAATACCAACAATAAATATTTAGGGAAGTTCACCTTTTATCATAGAAAACTTCAGTTTCCAGTAAAAGAAAACAAAATTTAGGTGGTAGCCTTATTTATTTACAAATAATATTCTCATTCGGTAACCCAGGATAACCCGATAAAGTTGGGTTCTTATCAAGTATTGTATGGCTTATTTCCATTAGTTCCTTTAATCCTCTCCCCCAGGATACAACCCACACCCAGGTACCTATTTACTAGGCTAGTAGGGGCGACAGGTGAAGGGAAACATGACCACTTGAACCCCAGACTCGTCAGTGTGCGAACTGAGGCTGCTTCTACCTGAGTCACTACACAAATTTATGATTATTATAATCATAACAAAGCGACCAGACACGAAGTCATTTCTTAATAAAATTCCATACATAGAACTGTAACTACACACGACACAAAAAATACATAATTAACGTAGAATATGTAATTTGACCCAAGATAACAAGATTATTTACCCGGATGGTTAGTAACCCAGGATAAACCCAAGAAAGCCAGCCACTGGCTTACTTCCGCTAGTTCTTTGGAAGGACGTTTTAATATTTGAAGATTGCTTTAATTTGGGAGATAATTTTCACGAGGAAGTGATAAACCCGTAGAGGTCATAAGAGGTATATCAAATTCCCTGAATCAAGAGCACTTTACCGGGATTTAGGCACCTTTTTTGAGGGGTAAAAAGTCAATAAAATTAGCAGTCAAAAAAAAAAAAGTTCTTTGATGCAGTCTCAGGATGCGACCCTCAACAGTCCATTATACCCAATGGGGTGAAACAGCGTCTGGGGAATCAGATCTAAGGGTAAGATAGGTCTAATTCCTTGGAACAAGAGCCGTTCACCAGCATCAAGACATCACCTTAAAGGATCATGTTTGATACTACAAATGTTCAAATCATTTTCTTATCAATCTTCATTCCCAACTATATTAGAATCGGGGATACTAAACCCGCAAGGGCCACAGCAGACGAGGAATGAGATACGTACTTGCACTTGGTCCGAGGAATGATGAAAAGTCAGATTTCCTCGAGGAATCCTTCACCTGCGACAAGGTGGTGATTTAATCTTCCAGTCTTTCCTCCCTTAGGCTTCTTACACTGTGTGGGTTTTTACACCCACTACTGTCTAGCCTTCTTACACCCACTGCACTGTCTAGGCTTCTTACACCCACTGCACTCTCTAGGCTTCTTACACCCACTGCACTGTCTAGGCTTCTTACACCCACTAGTCAAGGCTTCTTACCCACTGTATTATTATTATTATAAAGAAGCGCTAAACCCGGAGGATTATACAGCGCCTGGGGGGATGTGGAAGGCATTCAGGCTTAATTCGGGGAACTGGAGCACAAATCCAATTTCCTAAATCAAGAGCCCCTCACCAACATCAAGGAACCTTCCTTGAGGGGCTTACCCACTGTAGTCAAGGCTTCTTACCCACTAAAGTCTAGGCTTCTTACACCCACTACAGTCTGTGTTTCTTACTCCCAATACACTAGTCTGGGTTTCTTACACCCACTAGTCTGGGTTTCTTACACCCACTAGTCTGGGCCTCTTACACCCACTAGTCTGGGTTTCTTACACCCATTACACTGTTTAGGATTCTTACACCTACTACACTAAGCTTCTTACACCCACAACAGCCTGGGTTTCTTACACCCACTACACTGTCTAGGATTCTTACACCCACTACGTCTAGGATTCTTACACCCACTATGTCTATGATTCTTACATCCACTACGTCTAGGATTCTTACACCCACTACGTCTAGAATTCTTATACCCACTAGTCTAGGATTCTTACACCCACTACGTCTAGGATTCTTACACCCACTACGTCTAGATTTCTTACACCCACTAGTCTAGGTTTCTTACACCCACTAGTCTAGGTTCCTTACACCCACCACATTGTCTAGGCTTTTTACACCCACTACACTGTCTGGGTTTCTTACACCCATATGTCTAGGATTCTTACACTCACTACAATGACATCATCTATCCCTGTCTATTTAATATGAAAATGAATATATTTGGGGATAATGATTGAACACAGTATAAATTTCACTTTACTATTCCTTATAACAAAAGGAAACAATATTTACATATACAATGGTAACAATTTCGGAGGATAATCTACTTACTGAGTGAGTATCTCAGTGTGTATACATCAAGAGGTGTGTCTATGTACGTACATAGATACACCAAGAAATGTATCTATGTACGTTCACTAAGAAGTGTGTATCTCTAAATGCATATACACTAAGAGGTGTATCTGTGTTTATACACTGCTAAGTGTGTATGTATATATACATCAAGAGGTTTATCTGTGTATACACACCTCAGTATATATATATATATATATATATATATATATATATATATATATATATATATATATATATATATATATATATAAATATGTTTCAGCGTACATATCCAAATTCCCTATGTTAGGATTTAAAATACTCTTAATGTTAGTGTAGAGTTGTAGCAGTAATAACCCACGTGTAGTCGATAGGCTGCACCCTAAACTAACATCATACAGCGTGTATCATTAACTACGACATTCACAGAAATACGCAGAAGAATGAACAATACACCGCATATTCCAGCAAAAAATAAGCGTATTGATCAACCGTAAACATCCTAATATTAAAAATATATTGATCTACATAATGTCGTGTGTTTATATGTATATATATATATATATGTATATAAATGTTTGACATCAAAATATGCAAACATAAGAATAACTGTACACTATTTACAAAGGAACTTAAGTATGTTCGAGTATATACACCAGGGTATGAGGTGTATGTCTGTGTATATACACAGATGTGCATATCTGAGTATATACACTGAGAGCTTAGCTTTACTCTTCATTTTAGGTATTAAAGTATGCTTGGTTAGGTGGATAGTGGATAGACTTTAAACTTAATAAACTAACCGACCAACCAAAAACTTACATCGGGACAACGTTTCTGTTTGTGCCGGAGCGAAACGTTTGTGTTAATCAAAGCTTGTGCTGTATACAGTCTGTCTTCTTTTTTCTCACACGTGAAGCGACGTGTTAACACGGGAGGTATGGAGGATTGGGGGCAAATCGGAAGTAATTAGGTTCGGTCCAAGGAAAGGGAGCATTGATCCAATTCCTTGAATCAAAAGCCAGTCACCAGCGTCATGGAACCTCCACTGAGGTAACACCTAGATTTTTGGAAATGGAAAACGAGCATTTTCCGGCATGAAAGGTTTTGGGTACGATTTATTGCTCAAGTAATCAATTTCAAAAATTAAATTTTGAACATCTGAACACTCTTTAAATTGGGAATTAAATATCAAATATCTTAAAACTATTTAAATTGTTAAATAATCAATTTCAGAATTAAATATCTTAATACTAAATATTTTTAATTGTATTTACGTCGATGTTAGCAAGATGGTGGTATTACCCATTTATTATTATTATTATTATTATTATTATAAACAAACGCTAAATCCATATGGGTATTAAAACGGCAATGTGCAAGTAACTTGGCATGTCAACAGACCAATGAGATGCCTCGTGGATCAAGTAGGCTTGCTGCAGTGTTCCTTCTTTGATCGAGCCCTACACCACTTCTTGTCATGACCCACGCGGGTTTAGCGCCTCTCACATTATAATACATAATACGAACACATTAGAAAACTTATTTCTCGTGTATATTTCCACATCCGAGGGCGATTTGAAGCGGGTTTTTTTTTTCAGTAACCTTTGAAACGATGGGGATTTAGGATAACTGGATAATTTGGTATTTCTCATTATTTTTTATTGATTGTTGAGTACTGCCAACATCTTCCTTCATCACTGCCAACATCTTCCTTCATCAATGCCAGCATCTTCCTTCATCACTGCCAACATCTTCCTTCATCAATGCCAGCATCTTCCTTCATCACTGCCAACATCTTCCTTCATCACTGCCAACATCTTCCTTCATCACTGCCAACATCTTCCTTCATCACTGCCAACATCTTCCTTCATCACTGCCAAAATCTTCCTTCATCACTGCCAACATCTTCCTTCATCACTGCCAACATCTTCCTTCATCACTGCCAAAATCTTCCTTCATCACTGCCAACATCTTCCTTCATCACTGTCAAAATCTTCCTTCATCACTGCCAACATCTTCCTTTATCACTGCCAACATCTTCCTTCATCACTGCCAAAATCTTCCTTCATCACTGCCAACATCTTCCTTCATCACTGCCAACATCTTCCTTCATCACTGCCAAAATCTTCCTTCATCACTGCCAACATCTTCCTTCATCACTGCCAACATCTTCCTTCATCACTGCCAAAATCTTCCTTCATCACTGCCAACATCTTCCTTCATCACTGCCAACATCTTCCTTCATCACTGCCAACATCTTCCTTCATCACTGCCAACATCTTCCTTCATCACTGCCAACATCTTCCTTCATCACTGCCAACATCTTCCTTCATCACTGCCAACATCTTCCTTCATCACTGCCAACATCTTCCTTCATCACTGCCAACATCTTCCTTCATCACTGCCAACATCTTCCTTCATCACTGCCAACATCTTCCTTCATCACTGCCAACATCTTCCTTCATTACACTTCAATATCTCCTGAAATACAGAAAATAAGTAACATTTTTCTTGCTAAGAGGCGTTAAACCAGCAGGGGTCACACAGCGCCTGTGATATAGGAGGAAATTAGCTTTGATCCGAGGAAAGAAAGTGCACCTCCAGCTCTTTGAAGAAAAAAATACAGAAATACAGGCAACCACTATCAGACAGTCCCTCGGGGATACCTAATAATAATCCCCTTCCCTCTTGTAATTACAGTATATATACCTTACCCACTTTCACCCTGCTTCCCCTCCTCCCTGCTCCTTCTTCCTGCTTCTCCTTCTTACTCTTCCCTGCTTGTTCTTCCTACTCCTCCCTGCTCCTCCTTCCTACTACTCCCTGCTCCTTCCTGCTTCTCCTTCATACTCCTTCCTGCTTCTCCTTCTTCCTGCTTGTTCTTCGTACTCCTTCCTGCTCCTCCTTCCTGCTTGTCCTTCCTATTCCTCCCTGCTACTTCCTGCTTCTCCTTCCTACTCTTCCCTGCTTGTTCTTCCTACTCCTCCCTGCTCCTTCTTCCTGTTCCTTCTTCGTACTCCTCCCAGCTTCTCCCTCATACTCCTCCCTGCTCCTTCTTCCTGCTTCTCCTTCCTACTCCTCCCTGCTCCTTCTTCCTGCTTCTCCTTCCTACTCCTCCCTGCTCCTTTTTCCTGCTTGTTCTTCCTACTCCTCCCTGCTCCTTCTTCCTGCTTCTCCTTCCTACTCCTTCTTCCTGCTTCTCCCTCCTACTCCTCCCAGCTCCTTTTTCCTGCTTGTTCTTCCTGCTCCTCCCTGCTCCTTCTTCCTGCTTCTCCCTCCTACTCCTCCCTGCTCCTTCTTCCTGCTTCTCCCTCCTACTCCTCCCTGCTCCTTTTTCCTGCTTGTTCTTCCTACTCCTCCCTGCTCCTTCTTCCTGCTTCTCCTTCCTACTCCTTCTCCCTCCTACTCCTCCCTGCTCCTTTTTCCTGCTTGTTCTTCCTACTCCTCCCTGCTCCTTCTTCCTGCTTCTCCCTCCTACTCCTCCCTGCTCCTTCCTGCTTCTCCCTCCTACTCCTCCCTGATCCTTTTTCCTGCTTGTTCTTCCTACTCCTCCCTGCTCCTTCTTCCTGCTTCTCCCTCCTACTCCTCCCTGCTCCTTTTTCCTGCTTGCTCTTCCTACTCCTCCCTGCTCCTTCTTCCTGCTTCTCCCTCCTACTCCTCCCTGCTCCTTCTTCCTGCTTCTCCCTCCTACTCCTCCCTGCTCCTTTTTCCTGCTTTTTCTTCCTACTCCTCCATGCTCCTTCTTCCTGCTTCTCCCTCCTACTCCTCCCTGCTCCTTCTTCCTGCTTCTCCTCCCTGCTCCTTCTTCCTGCTTCTCCTCCCTGCTCCTTCTTCCTCCTACTCCTCCCTGCTCCTTCTTCGTGCTTCTCCTCCCTGCTCCTTCTTCGTGCTTCTCCTCCCTGCTCCTTCTTCCTCCTACTCCTCCCTGCTCCTTCTTCCTGCTTCTCCTCCCTGCTCCTTCTTCCTGCTTCTCCTCCCTGCTCCTTCTTCCTCCTACTCCTCCCTGCTCCTTCTTCGTGCTTCTCCTCCCTGCTCCTTCTTCGTGCTTCTCCTCCCTGCTCCTTCTTCCTGCTTCTCCTCCCTGCTCCTTCTTCGTGCTTCTCCTCCCTGCTCCTTCTTCCTGCTTCTCCTCCCTGCTCCTTCTTCCTGCTTCTCCTCCCTGCTCCTTCTTCCTGCTTCTCCTCCCTGCTCCTACAAATCCATGAGCCAAGAACCAGTGTGGTTATACAGTTGTTATAGATACTTTAACATTATTAATGAGGTCTTTACATGCTTTGAAAAATAATGGGGTTACCCACTTATAGTAACAGTCATAATGACGTACAATTATGCAATATGTTTTTATTCAAATATTATGTTGCTGTATTACAAGGTGAGTACTGTAAATTATTTATCTATAAGAACACTGCATTATTAATTTTTTTAGTAAAAGGGGGACATAATTTTCTGTATATATCCCAGCTCTTCAGAGATACATAATGAATGAATTTTTGAAAAATTATTTTGGATGTAATAAAATCTAGAATAAAAGGGTTATAAAATTATGAAGCAAGTAAAAATAAGTTTATTTAGATAATAGTAACTGAGACATGCATAATGTATCAGTATTTTATTTATGTGGGTATATGTAATGTGTGTTTATATTATACTGTATTTATTAAAAAATAAAGTATATTGATTGACTACTACTACTACCACCACCGCCACTACTACTACCACCACCACCGCCACTACTACTACTACTACTACCACCATCGCCACTACTACTACTACTACTACCGCCATTAATACTACCATTACTACTACCACTATTACTACTACTACTACCACCACCACCACCATCACTACTACTACCACTACCACTACTACTACTACCACCACCACCGCCACTACTACTATAGCTAGCTTTGTGTAGAAAAAAAATGAAATCAGTGAAAGATCATTATCTACTGAATCAAAATATAGAAACAAAGATATATGGTCATTCTGGACGAAGATAAAACAGTAAAAGAACATAATCAAGAATTCAAATATTGTTGATGGTACAAGCAACGCCGAGATCTTACAATTTTTCACTGATATATTTTTTTGTAGCTATAAAAACACTTTATATGGTAGAATATAATTTCTTTGGTTAAAATTCACAATGTTTTCTTGAGAAACATAAATTTAATTATTACAAAGTTAAAGACACTAAAAGTAACTCTTTCGAATCAGCTAATTATGGACCTGTTATATTTTATTGATTGAAATTAATAATTACAGACCTGTTATGATATCTTATTGAAATTAATAATTAAGAACCTCTTATGATATCTTATTTATTGAAATTAATAATTAAGAACCTCTTATGATATCTTATTTATTGAAATTAATAATTAAGGACCTGTTATATATTTTTTATTTAAATTAATAATTAAATACCTGTTATATCTTATTTACTGAAATTATCTGAAATTCATTTGCTGGACATATTAAAAGGGATCATACTTTTGGCTGATGTTTGGTACTGAGAGAAACTATTAATCTTTACGTGAAGAAAGGAAATTATTTGCAGCTTTCATGGCCCTGAGACATTTATTATGGTCGACCAATTTATTTAAGACATATGCTTATTGATGTTATATATTTTCTTTTGTGCATTATTTAAGAAACCAGGAGGCAAGAATTGTGTGGAAAAATCGATGATTGTATTATGAACAAGGGAACATCCTCCCACCTTTGATTTTTAAATTGCATACTGATTTTTATTTTTTTTTATTATCACACCGGCCGATTCCCACCAAGGCAGGGTGGCCCGAAAAAGAAAAACTTTCACCATCATTCACTCCATCACTGTCTTGCCAGAAGGGTGCTTTACACTACAGTTTTTAAACTGCAACATTAACACCCGTCCTTCAGAGTGCAGGCACTGTACTTCCCATCTCCAGGACTCAAGTCCGGACTGCCGGTTTCCCTGAACCCCTTCATAAATGTTACTTTGCTCACACTCCAACAGCACGTCAAGTATTAAAAACCATTTGTCTCCATTCACTCCTATCAAACACGCTCACGCATGCCTGCTGATGTTGTAATTAAAGTAATTAAGCATCTGTGGAAGTGAGGTATGTTGAAGGTTACCTGGTTATGATTACCAACTTTGGAATAGTGATAATGGTTTTAGTTATCGGCATTTTAGATTTTTTCATGTTGCCTTTTTAAATGCTTTGAAAAAATGTTGGGACTTATCCACATAATGTATATTTATGATGCTCCTTCTCTCTGATCCTACTGTCCCTGGTTCTCCCTACTGCTGCTCCTCCTCTCTGATCCTACTGTCCCTGGTTCTCCCTACTGCTGCTCCTCCTCTCTGATCCTACTGTCCCTGGTTCTCCCTACTGCTGCTCCTCCTCTCTGATCCTACTGTCCCTGGTTCTCCCTAATGCTGCTCCTCCTCTCTGATCCTACTGTCCCTGGTTCTCCCTACTGCTGCTCCTCCTCTCTGATCCTACTGTCCCTGGTTCTCCCTAATGCTGCTCCTCCTCTCTGATCCTACTGTCCCTGGTTCTCCCTACTGCTGCTCCTCCTCTCTGATCCTACTGTCCCTGGTTCTCCCTAATGCTGCTCCTCCTCTCTGATCCTACTGTCCCTGGTTCTCCCTAATGCTGCTCCTTCTCTCTGATCCTACTGTCCCTGGTTCTCCCTAATGCTGCTCCTTCTCTCTGATCCTACTGTCCCTGGTTCTCCCTACTGCTGCTCCTCCTCTCTGATCCTACTGTCCCTGGTTCTCCCTACTGCTGCTCCTCCTCTCTGATCCTACTGTCCCTGGTTCTCCCTACTGCTGCTCCTCCTCTCTGATCCTACTGTCCCTGGTTCTCCCTACTGCTGCTCCTCCTCTCTGATCCTACTGTCCCTGGTTCTCCCTAATGCTGCTCCTTCTCTCTGATCCTACTGTCCCTGGTTCTCCCTACTGCTGCTCCTCCTCTCTGATCCTACTGTCCCTGGTTCTCCCTACTGCTGCTCCTCCTCTCTGATCCTACTGTCCCTGGTTCTCCCTAATGCTGCTCCTCCTCTCTGATCCTACTGTCCCTGGTTCTCCCTACTGCTGCTCCTCCTCTCTGATCCTACTGTCCCTGGTTCTCCCTAATGCTGCTCCTCCTCTCTGATCCTACTGTCCCTGGTTCTCCCTACTGCTGCTCCTCCTCTCTGATCCTACTGTCCCTGGTTCTCCCTAATGCTGCTCCTCCTCTCTGATCCTACTGTCCCTGGTTCTCCCTACTGCTGCTCCTCCTCTCTGATCCTACTGTCCCTGGTTCTCCCTACTGCTGCTCCTCCTCTCTGATCCTACTGTCCCTGGTTCTCCCTACTGCTGCTCCTCCTCTCTGATCCTACTGTCCCTGGTTCTCCCTACTGCTGCTCCTCCTCTCTGATCCTACTGTCCCTGGTTCTCCCTACTGCTGCTCCTCCTCTCTGATCCTACTGTCCCTGGTTCTCCCTAATGCTTCTCCTCCTCTCTGATCCTACTGTCCCTGGTTCTCCCTACTGCTGCTCCTCCTCTCTGATCCTACTGTCCCTGGTTCTCCCTAATGCTTCTCCTCCTCTCTGATCCTACTGTCCCTGGTTCTCCCTACTGCTGCTCCTCCTGTTCCTGGTTCTCCCTATTGCTGCTCCTCCTCTCTGATCCTACTGTCCCTGGTTCTCCCTACTGCTGCTGCTCCTCTCTGATCCTACTGTCCCTGGTTCTCCCTACTGCTGCTCCTCCTCTCTGATCCTACTGTCCCTGGTTCTCCCTACTGCTGCTCCTCCTCTCTGATCCTACTGTCCCTGGTTCTCCCTACTGCTGCTCCTCCTCTCTGATCCTACTGTCCCTGGTTCTCCCTAATGCTTCTCCTCCTCTCTGATCCTACTGTCCCTGGTTCTCCCTACTGCTGCTCCTCCTCTCTGATCCTACTGTCCCTGGTTCTCCCTACTGCTGCTCCTCCTGTTCCTGGTTCTCCCTATTGCTGCTCCTCCTCTCTGATCCTACTGTCCCTGGTTCTCCCTACTGCTGCTCCTCCTCTCTGATCCTACTGTCCCTGGTTCTCCCTACTGCTGCTCCTCCTCTCTGATCCTACTGTCCCTGGTTCTCCCTACTGCTGCTCCTCCTCTCTGATCCTACTGTCCCTGGTTCTCCCTACTGCTGCTCCTCCTCTCTGATCCTACTGTCCCTGGTTCTCCCTAATGCTTCTCCTCCTCTCTGATCCTACTGTCCCTGGTTCTCCCTACTGCTGCTAGTCCTCTCTGATCCTACTGTCCCTGGTTCTCCCTACTGCTGCTCCTCCTCTCTGATCCTACTGTCCCTGGTTCTCCCTAATGCTTCTCCTCCTCTCTGATCCTACTGTCCCTGGTTCTCCCTAATGCTTCTCCTCCTCTCTGATCCTACTGTCCCTGGTTCTCCCTAATGCTTCTCCTCCTCTCTGATCCTACTGTCCCTGGTTCTCCCTACTGCTGCTCCTCCTGTTCCTGGTTCTCCCTATTGCTGCTCCTCCTTCCTGCTCCTACTGTCACTGGTTCTCCTCTCTGCTCCTACGTTCCCTGCTCCTCCTTCACACTGCTCTCTCCTTCGTCTACAAATAACCATTTTTTATACCTTGTTCTTTCCTACTATTTATTTAAATTTTGATTATCTCTTTCGCTGCTCTCACATTCGTTCAGCAACATCCTCACCCCCACACTACCTCACTATCCACTACCCTTCCCTAACACCATCAGCACTCTATACACCCCTCCACCACTTACTGTTACACTAGCTTCCCCTTCCATGCCTCCCGCCCCTCCATCCCTCCTCCTCCTCCCATACCAACTAGCCAACACATAAAGCAACTCACTAGTTGGACGACCTTGTTTAGAGGCTCTCGTTAGCCCTGACACCTTCACTATTTCTTCCAGGTAAAGATAGAAGTGGAGGAGGAGGAAGAGGAGGAGAATGAGGAAGAGGAAGCTGAGGAAATGAATGTGGAGTATATGACTATGTAAGACGATTATGTGAAAGATTATTCTAATCTTTGGGGAAGCGCTTAACCCACAAGGGTCATGCAGCGTCTAGTAAGTGGGGGGGGATAATCAGGTTTGATCCAAGGAAGGGGACGATATCTAACAGTAAAAAACTATAACATAAACAGACAACATTGTTTCAATCCCTCCAACCTTGTTTATTAATCTCTTTCACTGCCTCTCACACACATTCTCTCTCTCTCTCTCTCTTACTTTATGTTTCTATCCGTCCCTTTCTTCACCTATCATAACAAAGTGATGTTATTCTTTGTAATAACAAATATATAACTGCAGTTGTCTCATTACCTATTTATTATTATTGGTATAGTCATGGGAAAGTGCTAAACCCATAGAGGTCCAGAGAATGGAAGGTAATAAAATTTCATGGAAGGAGAGGGTAGCTCCAACTCCTAGGAAGAAGAGCCTTCACCAGCACCAAGACAGCAATAAAGTGAACACAAACTTCCATGTTATTTACATTCCTGAACCCCCCCCACCCCAAAAAAATCACAAGATTAAACTCAACCTAAACATAGTCTTCTCTAATTCATGGTACTGGAGATATCACCTTCTTTGAATCAAACATGATTGTCTTGCATCTTAGACGCTGTGAAACCCTGATTGTATCACATCTCTTAAACGCTATATAACCCTGATTGTATCACATCTCTTAAACGCTATATAACCCTGATTGTATCACATCTCTTAAACGCTATATAACCCTGATTGTATCACATCTCTTAAACGCTATATAACCCTGATTTTATCACATCTCTTAAACGCTATATAACCCTGATTGTATCACATCTCTTAAACGCTATATAACCCTGATTGTATCACATCTCTTAAACGCTATATAACCCTGATTGTATCACATCTCTTAAACGCTATATAACCCTGATTTTATCACATCTCTTAAACGTTATATAACCCTGATTTTATCACATCTCTTAAACGCTATATAACCCTGATTTTATCACATCTCTTAAACGCTATATAACCCTGATTGTATCACATCTCTTAAACGCTATATAACCCTGATTGTATCACATCTCTTAAACGCTATATAACCCTGATTGTATCACATCTCTTAAACGCTATATAACCCTGATTGTATCACATCTCTTAAACGCTATATAACCCTGATTGTATCACATCTCTTAAACGCTATATAACCATGATTGTATCACATCTCTTAAACGCTATATAACCCTGATTGTATCACATCTCTTAAACGCTATATAACCCTGATTGTATCACATCTCTTAAACACTATATAACCCTGATTGTATCACATCTCTTAAACGCTATATAACCCTGATTGTATCACATCTCTTAAACGCTATATAACCCTGATTGTATCACATCTCTTAAACGCTATATAACCCTGATTGTATCACATCTCTTAAACGCTGTGCAACCCTGATTGTATCACATCTCTTAAACGCTATATAACCCTGATTTTATCACATCTCTTAAACGCTATATAACCCTGATTGTATCATTCTTAAACGCTATATAACCCTGATTGTATCACATCTCTTAAACGCTATATAACCCTGATTTTATCACATCTCTTAAACGCTATATAACCCTGATTTTATCACATCTCTTAAACGCTATATAACCCTGATTTTATCACATCTCTTAAACGCTATATAACCCTGATTGTATCACATCTCTTAAACGCTATATAACCCTGATTGTATCACATCTCTTAAACGCTATATAACCCTGATTGTATCACATCTCTTAAACGCTATATAACCCTGATTGTAACACATCTCTTAAACGCTATATAACCCTGATTGTAACACATCTCTTAAACGCTATATAACCCTGATTGTAACACATCTCTTAAACGCTATATAACCCTGATTGTATCACATCTCTTAAACGCTATATAACCCTGATTGTAACACATCTCTTAAACGCTATATAACCCTGATTGTAACACATCTCTTAAACGCTATATAACCCTGATTGTATCACATCTCTTAAACGCTATATAACCCTGATTGTAACACATCTCTTAAACGCTATATAACCCTGATTGTAACACATCTCTTAAACGCTATATAACCCTGATTGTAACACATCTCTTAAACGCTATATAACCCTGATTGTAACACATCTCTTAAACGCTATATAACCCTGATTGTAACACATCTCTTAAACGCTATATAACCCTGATTGTAACACATCTCTTAAACGCTATATAACCCTGATTGTAACACATCTCTTAAACGCTATATAACCCTGATTGTATCACATCTCTTAAACGCTATATAACCCTGATTGTAACACATCTCTTAAACGCTATATAACCCTGATTGTAACACATCTCTTAAACGCTATATAACCCTGACTGTAACACATCTCTTAAACGCTATATAACCCTGATTGTCTCACATCTAGACGCTGCATAAACCTTATCTCACATCACCTAGACGCTGCATAAACCTTATCTCACATCACCTAGACGCTGCATAAACCTTATCTCACATCACCTAGACGCTGCATAAACCTTATCTCACATCTCCTAGACGCTGCATAAACCTTATCTCACATCTCCTAGACGCTGCATAAACCTTATCTCACATCTCCTAGACGCTGCATAAACCTTATCTCACATCACCTAGACGCTGCATAAACCTTATCTCACATCTCCTAGACGCTGCATAAACCTTATCTCACATCTCCTAGACGCTGCATAAACCTTATCTCACATCTCCTAGACGCTGCATAAACCTTATCTCACATCTCCTAGACGCTGCATAAACCTTATCTCACATCTCCTAGACGCTGCATAAACCTTATCTCACATCTCCTAGACGCTGCATAAACCTTATCTCACATCTCCTAGACGCTGCATAAACCTTATCTCACATCTCCTAGACGCTGCATAAACCTTATCTCACATCTCCTAGACGCTGCATAAACCTTATCTCACATCTCCTAGACGCTGCATAAACCTTATCTCACATCTCCTAGACGCTGCATAAACCTTATCTCACATCTCCTAGACGCTGCATAAACCTTATCTCACATCTCCTAGACGCTGCATAAACCTTATCTCACATCTCCTAGACGCTGCATAAACCTTATCTCACATCTCCTAGACGCTGCATAAACCTTATCTCACATCTCCTAGACGCTGCATAAACCTTATCTCACATCACCTAGACGCTGCATAAACCTTATCTCACATCTCCTAGACGCTGCATAAACCTTATCTCACATCTCCTAGACGCTGCATAAACCTTATCTCACATCTCCTAGACGCTGCATAAACCTTATCTCACATCTCCTAGACGCTGCATAAACCTTATCTCACATCTCCTAGACGCTGCATAAACCTTATCTCACATCTCCTAGACGCTGCATAAACCTTATCTCACATCTCCTAGACGCTGCATAAACCTTATCTCACATCTCCTAGACGCTGCATAAACCTTATCTCACATCACCTAGACGCTGCATAAACCTTATCTCACATCTCCTAGACGCTGCATAAACCTTATCTCACATCTCCTAGACGCTGCATAAACCTTATCTCACATCTCCTAGACGCTGCATAAACCTTATCTCACATCACCTAGACGCTGCATAAACCTTATCTCACATCTCCTAGACGCTGCATAAACCTTATCTCACATCTCCTAGACGCTGCATAAACCTTATCTCACATCTCCTAGACGCTGCATAAACCTTATCTCACATCTCCTAGACGCTGCATAAACCTTATCTCACATCTCCTAGACGCTGCATAACCTCCCAGGATTTAGCGCATTCCCAAGACTGGAACAGAACTGGTGGAGAGAGAGAGAGAGTGGCTGTGCCACAGTGGACGGGAAGCACTTAGTCAGAGGAGGTTTTCTGTGTGGGGTTGCGAGGGCAGACTCACCTTTACCCTCAGGTTGTCGCTTATTGCAGAAGAAGAGTGAAGAGAGACCCACAGCCATGACCAGCAGCACCGTCACGCCTCCAGCAACCAGCACCACCGGCACTCTGCCTGCTGACACACACACAATAAATATTATAGTTTTTTTTATACATTGTAGTGCAAGACAACTTGACTTCACTGTTTTTACATTCTCAGTCTTGACGGATGACAATAATTGTGACTGATGTTTTGTTTTTCTTTTTAGTGTGTGACAGCAGGGAGGGAGGGAGGGAGGGAGGGAGGGAGGGACGGAGGGAGGGAGGGAAGGAGGGAAGGAGACGGGAAAGCAGAGAGGGAGGGAAATTAACATTATGGAATTTCTAAAGCACTGACTTGGTTAAAGATTACAAACCTTTATATAAAATCTCCCATTTAATTCCCCATAAAACACACACACACACACACACACACACACACACACACACACACACACACACACACACACACACACACACACACACACACACACACACACACGCACACACGCACACACGCACACACACAGACGCACACACGCACATACACACGGAGAGATACACACGTCTATCAGTCCTAAAAATAATAAGTAAATGAAATCAGTACTATTCATTAAAAGTTACAAATGATCAGCCACACTAAAAGTTATTTATAAAATGGAACTGAGGTCTCTGAAGACTATCAGTAATTGCACAATCCATAGCCAAATCGGCATTAATAAAGACTAGGATACGATTTTTGACACTATCCATCAGTCAGTAGCACTGCAAGCTCCACAGAGAGGAGCAGGATTCCCTATGTGCTGGTGACCATGACCGATGTAAGTTGCCTATCCTCCGAAAAAAAATCTCATTATTAGGATTCATGTAAAACCAGTAGGATCACACACACAAATCCTACATAATACTTCTAAGCTTGTTGTTTGCAGGACCCATCGACACCACCAGTTCGTCATTACACAACCAGGGTTATAGGAAATAAACTATGAAACCATCAATAGAAAAGCTGTCTGCATTCAAATATAGGTTAGATAAATACACAGGAAAGTGGAACAGAATTCTTCCTCCGTAGGCTACGCGTGTCGTAAGAGGCAATTAGCAAGAGGCTAGCTAGTAACCTCTTCTCCTGTATACATTACTAAATTTAAAAAGAAAACTTTCGTTTTTCTTTTAAGGTTACCCTGCTTCAGTGGGATACGGCCGCTGAGTTGAATTAAAAATGCACGAGTCACAGGGGTTGGATTTGAGTGAGAGCTGAGTTAAAAGGGTCATCAAATCTTATTCCTTGGGTAACACTGATAATGATTTGGGCGAATGTTGTTTAGTGGGTTTGGGTTTGACAAGTATGAGCCAGTAGGCCTTCTGCAGTGTTTTATGTGGCGAAAAGTGGCTGTGTCCTATGCACTAACAGAGCTGCCAGCACATGAGGCGGGGAAAATAACAATGTAGACAACTTTAACGTATATCAAGTGTTACATCACGTATTATGTTATGAGTTGTGTTATGTGTTACGTTATGTGTTATGTCATGTGTTATGCAGGACACTGCATTGTTTTAATGATTTTTATGTAAAACAAGGGATTTAAACTGAAAAAAAGTGTTCCATTATTTTATAAATAATGTCATCAATTGTGGGAATATTTAGAATATCAAGATTCACGAAATGTTCGTGAATCTTGAAATAATTGATTCACTGATCAGTGGTAGGTAACGAGATCACAACCAAAGAACCCTAGTTCGAACCTAAGGGAGATGCAGATCTGCGCCTATTTCCTTACACCTACCGTCCTTATTCACCTAACAGTAAACAGGAGCTTAGGTGTTAGCCGACTCTTGTGCGTGGCATCTCAAGAAAAAAAAAACGATGGTGGTACTTCTCAGACAGGGTCAGGGTTTGAAACGAAATAAGGAAGGACAACTGCTCTTTAACCTCTAAATTTATCTATATAAAAAATAATATCATGTAAAACTAACATTATTACTGGAGTAAGTGCAGGTAATAATTCACAACATGGGATCAATGTAAAATTTCATTGAATCCTGCGCATTTTTCCACCTGGGAAACTGTGATTCATATATAAATATTTATGCTACACGTAAAGAATTATTTTTTTTTTAAGGATTATGTATTAATTTATAATAAGACTATAATGGAGGTAGTTGTGTAAGATTTGATTATGCCATCAGATCATTTTGTGGTGAAATATTGCTGGATAATTACGTCTTAGACTACATCAGACTGTATGGTATCAGATCAAGAGGATTGACCTAGTGGAAATAACACCCAAACATTAAGAAATAAAATACTGGATCAATTCTGGGAGTTGTAAACAGGTACCTGGGTGCAATAATAGTGTGTTGAAGAATTGAGACATTTATGCAACATATGGGAATCTTTACTGAGGAAACATTTCGCCACACAATGGCTTCATCAGTCCAATACAAAGTAGAAATGGGTAAGGAGAGGAGGAGCTTGAGGAAAACAGTCCCTCAGCCTGGAATCGATGTGTTCAGCGCATCACTCTTGTAGGAAGTACAGCATAGGGCCAGAGAGGTGGCTTATATACTGCAGTCAGGTGAGTGGAAGCAGGAGGACCTTCCACTAGTGTAAGTAGGTCGTCGTCCAAAGGTTGGACAAGCGTTGAAGATGTCTTTGTACAAAGATCCCATGATGTTGCAGTGTCTGACAGATGTGATAAATGGTTTTGAAAACCGACAAGTATATAAGCCACCTCTCTGGCCCTATGCTGTACTTCCTACAAGAGTGGTGGACTGAACACATCGATTCCAGGCTGAGGGACTGATTACCTCAAACTCCTCCTCTCCTTACCCATTTCTACTTTGTATTGGACTGATGAAACCACTGTGTGGCGAAACGTTTCTTCAATAAAGATTCCCATATGTTGCATAAGTGTCTCAATCTTCAACTTGTCGGTTTTCAAAACCATTCATCACAAATAATAGTGTTGTAGGTGGCACCCTGTGCAATGCAGTATATATGGGTATGTCTTCTTGAGCCTGCTGTCCCTGTTTACCTAGCAGTTCACAGCTACCTAAGTATCAGTCGAATGTTGTGGATGGCATCCTGGGTGGCAGTAGCAAACCTCAGGTACGACTCCAAGATCAACAATGGTACGATAACTCTTCAACTCTGATTGATAATACAAACGGTGGAAATAATAATAATAATAATAATAATAGTAATAATAATAATAATAATAATAATAATAATAACGACTGAAACACACAACACAACACAACACACACACACACACACACACACACACACACACACACACACACACACACACACACACACACACACACACACACACACACACACACACACACACACACACACACACACACACACACACACACACACACACACACACACACACACACACACACACGCACGCACATCCCAGCTGTGTCTACAAGCACCAGTCAGCGGAACGAACGCCCCAGAGAAAATATTGACAATTATACCAGAAAAATGGGTCAAATTATCGTTCATTTTGGTCACAGAGAAAGAGTAGGAACCGCGCAGCAGCCGGTGCAATATTGCTCACTCATATACCAACTTACACCAACCACAATGCATACATAAACATTATATATATATATATATATATATATATATATATATATATATATATATATATATATATATATATATATATATATATATCGTGTGTGTGTGTGTTTATATCCTTGATAATGGTTAATGGGGTTTAAAGCCTATCAAGTATACGGGGGTCATTAAGGCTACATGTCACCTGTTAGCCAACAGGCTAGAATATTGTAATCCCTAAGTTGGGATTACAATAAACTCGCAGTATATACACACTGGGATAATTAGATTAATGCAATACACCTAACTTACGTACACCTCACGGTGTATGTATCCTATGTTGTACATTATAACGACTCCCATAATACTGAAGCTAGAGCATCAGGCGCATATAACAGGAAGGGCACTGCAATGGATCAGAGAATACCTGACAGGGAGACAACAACGAGTCATGGTACGTAATGATGTATCACAGTGGGCACCTGTGACGAGCGGGGTCCCACAGGGGTCGGTCCTAGGACCAGTGCTATTTTTGGTATATGTGAACGACATGATGGAAGGGTTAGACTCAGAAGTGTCCCTGTTTGCAGATAATGTGAAGTTAATGAGGAGAATTAAATCTGATGAGGACCAGGCAGGACTTCAAAGAGACCTGGACAGACTGGACACCTGGTCCAGCAAATGGCTTCTCGAATTTAATCCTGCCAAATGCAAAGTCATGAAGATAGGGGAAGGGCACAGAAGACCACAGACCGAGTATAGGCTAGGTGGCCAAAGACTGCAAACCTCACTCAAGGAGAAAGATCTTGGGGTGAGTATAACACCGAGCATGTCTCCGGAAGCATACATCAACCAGATAACTGCTGCAGCATATGGGCGCCTGGCAAACCTGAGAACAGCATTCCGATACCTTAGTAAGGAATCGTTCAAGACACTGTACACCGTGTATGTCAGGCCCATACTGGAGTATGCAGCACCTGTTTGGAACCCGCACTTGATAAAGCACGTCAAGAAACTAGAGAAAGTACAAAGGTTTGCGACAAGGTTAGTTCCAGAGCTAAGGGGAATGTCCTATGAAGAAAGATTAAGGGAAATCGGCCTGACGACACTGGAGGACAGGAGGGTCAGGGGAGACATGATAACGACATATAAAATACTGCGTGGAATAGACAAGGTGGACAAAGACAGGATGTTCCAGGGAGGGGACACAGAAACAAGAGGCCACAATTGGAAGTTGAAGACACAAATGAGTCAGAGAGATATTAGGAAGTATTTCTTCAGTCATAGAGTTGTAAGGCAGTGGAATAGCCTAGAAAATGACGTAGTGGAGGCAGGAACCATACACAGTTTTAAGACGAGGTTTGATAAAGCTCATGGAGCGGGGAGAGAGAGGGCCCAGTAGCAACCGGTGAAGAGGCGGGGGCCAGGAGCTAAGACTCGACCCCTGCAACCACAAATAGGTGAGTACTGTACACAGAACATAACTCCCTCACAATACACATTTCCTATACAGCTGCGTGTTTTTTTAATACTATATGAAGTATGCTGGTGTATGTTGTATATCCTCTCTGAGATTTCAACACATACTTAAGTATCATGGTGTCTTCAACGGTAACACAACTCCAGGGTATAAGAATCTAGCAGAAAGTTATACCTGGAGTATGTCTGCACGGGATATATTCTCCTTAATGTTCCTTCCTGTGTAACAATGTTACACTGTGGGTGTTACCACCCCCACACAACACTACATTAATACCACCCACTGCTGTCCACTACCACTACTACCACACCCTCACCACCATTACCACAACCAATCACTGTTAAAATCCTCGAGCCTACACGCCCAAAATTTAACCCCCATCCCGTGATCAAAACGTAATCACTTTACTGACCATCAGTGTAGGTCAATCCCTCCTTCCTTCTCTTCGTCACCTCCCCTCCCCCTTTTCACTCTGCTTCCTTCAATCCTTCCTTCCTTCTTTCTTTCCCTTCTCCAGTCTTTTAAGCTTCACCGGACAAGACTTGAGGCCAGACTCCAAGGAATTAAATATTTTCCACAGTCTTGAACCAGAATTTAAGTTGTTTTAAAGTCAGTGGAGTGGCGGCATTGATGGCAGCGGTGGCGGCAGTGATGGCAGCGGCGGCGGCAGTGATGATGGAAGCGGCGGCAGTGAAGGCAGTAGAGGCGGCGGTATTAGTACTTTCTTAATGTCTGATTCACATTTATACCAGCTGGCTCCTACA
>NC_091369.1:6974586-6989586 GCF_038502225.1 Cherax quadricarinatus
TTTAACCCTTAAACTGTCAAAACGTAGATCTACGTTTTTTCAACATTTGAAAGTATGTAAAAAAACGTAGATCTTCTTTTCTTTTTTTTTACATTTGAAAACATGTAAAAAAACTTTGATCTACTTTTTTTTGTTATATTTGAAAATATGTAAAAAGCGTAATCTACTTTTGGAGCACTACGCATGTGAACGTAAATTTGTTTGGACAGTTTAAGAGTTAAGAAGAGATTGGACAAATATATGAGTGAGAGGGGCTGGGTTTGATTGATGTCATTGGGTACGGGAGTAATTTCTTGGGTAGCTTTAGGTAGAGGTCGTTTTGATAAGGACCTGCCTTGCATGGGCCAGTAGGCCTTCTGCAGTGTTCCTCCTTTCTTACGTTCTTTATCACTGTCGTCCCTAACACCATCCAGCGAGCAGGAGAACCCAGGAAGGCCCTCCAGGAACACTTAGCCAGGTTACGTCTGGTCAAACAAGTGCTTGCTGGAGTTCATTCCAAATATGTGTCAAGACTATGCAACGAAGTTGCTAGTTTATTGTGCACCTCATATCCATCCTGTGGATGGTAGCGCAAGAGCATATGGATACACAAAAAGCCTAGGAACTAGTCTCCAAAGCGTTGTTAGGTAAGACACATATGCAACAGTTAGGTATTTTTATTATGAAACGTTTCGCCTACACAGTAGGCTTCTTCAGTCAAGTACAGAAAAGTTGATAGAAGCAGAAGATACTTGAAGACGATGTAATCAGTCCATCACCCTTAAAGTTTTGAGGTGGTCAGTCCCTCAGTCTGGAGAAGAGCATTGTTCCATAGTATGAAACAATATGGAGAAGAAGTGACAGGATGGAGCTTTTTATAGCGCCAAGACTAGTCTAGCTCCACCACTAGTCTCCAAAGCGTTGACAGGAGTACATCTGGATAAACCATACCACGGGTGGGGTTTGAACCCGCGGTCTGGATTTATATCTACAGTTCACTTATCTGTTACAAATTTAGGAAATTTGCTTAATATATCTGGTATCTTATTTTCATTAATAATATATCTTGACATGCCACATACACCGGGGAAGGAGCGAATTTTCTATTCTATTTTTTGTTTAAATATTCACTTGCCAAGCGATCCCCTGGAAGTACTGACCAGAGGCGAGAGTTTAGCTATTCATCTAGGTTGAACGACAGGGAAGGAGCACAGAATGACTCAGACCCGCGTCAGGACACACTTGTCCTTTTTCCTGACAAACCTTACCTAGCCTAACCTAACAACAAACATCGCTGAGAGGAAAGAATCTGGCAGTAAGTGAACATGCCTCTGGGAAAACGCATAAAGTTGGCCAACCTAGATGAGGCTGGAAACTCTCAAAAGAATACCCTTCTGGAGCCTCAATAAAGAATCCTTAGTATACTACATATACCATCAGTATCTTATAATAAATAACATCGGTGTAGAGCCTCGCCAGATCAGGTTAGGTGTGACTATGTAAGTCGGACCGACACGTCGTCGTAAGCTCCTCTCTCCTATGTACGAGTTATTTGTCTATACTTTAGGTAAGGCTTGTCAGGAAACAGGACAAGTCTTTCCTGACGCGGGTTTTAGTTATATGATGACCCGCAGCTGGAGCTTTTGATCATCTGACCGAAGCCTTCCACTGGCTTACCCCTCCACCCCTTTAAAAAAATATGGCTATAATTAGACGTCAGATAATGTCCCAAGAACTGCAACTAGATTAACCCAATAGCTACGAGGGGGGTGCAGCGAGGAAAGGGGCGCGGCCAGGAGCCAGAGCTCGACACCCGATAAGTGTAACTCGACGATCAGAAAAATAGATAGAATTCAATTATGTGATGTAAATGGTTTAGAAAACTGGCAAGTTGAAAAAAAATGTTAAATTCTTCAGTTCAATGATACTATCTCAAACATCACGTGTGTGTGTGTGTGTGTGTGTGTGTGTGTGTGTGTGTGTGTGTGTGTGTGTCTCACTGTGTCTCTCTGGCACAATTCCTGGTGGTGAAGCAGCGGCAGGTCAGGTAAGGGGGGACTGAGGAAAGACACAAACCTCAACATTTCACCAACTTGTCCCACTCTGGCGCCCCGTAAACCACAAACTTTCTCCTCTCCTCCACTCACAACAAACTTGATTTTTTTCTTCTTCCTGTCTCCGGCGTCCGCCAGTCAACTTCTTTTCCGAAAGCTGAGGCCTAGTGTAGGCAGGTCAGTGAAGGCAGGTCAGTGAAGGCAGGTCATTGGAGGCAGTTCATTGGAGAAAGGTTAAGGGAGGTAGGTCGTGGGGGAGGAGGAGAGAGAGAGAGAAGGAAGGACGGAGAGGCTGAAGGATGAAGAAAGGAAATGGAGGGAAGAGAAGAGTGGAAGGGAAGGAGGAAGATAGAGGGAATCTTCACTCTTTCCCTCCCTCCCTACCACTGTACCTCCTCCCTCCCTACCACTGTACCTCCTCCCTCCCTACCACTGTACCTCCTCCCTCCCTACCACTGTACCTCCTCCCTCCCTACCACTGTACCTCCTCCCTCCCTACCACTGTACCTCCTCCCTCCCTACCACTATATCTCCTCCCTCCCTACCACTGTACCTCCTCCCTCCCTACCACTGTACCTCCTCCCTCCCTACCACTGTACCTCCTCCCTCCCTACCACTGTACCTCCTCCCTCCCTACCATTGTACCTCCTCCCTCCCTACCACTGTACCTCCCTCCCTACCACTGTACCTCCTCCCTCCCTACCACTGTACCTCCTCCCTCCCTACCACTGTACCTCCTCCCTCCCTACCACTGTACCTCCTCCCTCCCTACCACTGTACCTCCTCCCTCCCTACCACTGTACCTCCTCCCTCCCTACCACTATATCTCCTCCCTCCCTACCACTGTACCTCCTCCCTCCCTACCACTGTACCTCCTCCCTCCCTACCACTGTACCTCCTCCCTCCCTACCACTGTACCTCCTCCCTCCCTACCACTCTACCTCCCTCCCTACCACTATATCTCCTCCCTCCCTACCATTGTACCTCCTCCCTCCCTACCACTGTACCTCCTCCCTCCCTACCACTGTACCTCCTCCCTCCCTACCACTGTACCTCCTCCCTCCCTACCATTGTACCTCCTCCCTCCCTACCACTCTACCTCCCTCCCTACCACTGTACCTCCTCCCTCCCTACCATTGTACCTCCTCCCTCCCTACCACTCTACCTCCCTCCCTACCACTGTACCTCCTCCCTCCCTACCACTGTACCTCCTCCCTCCCTACCACTGTACCTCCTCCCTCCCTACCACTGTACCTCCTCCCTCCCTACCATTGTACCTCCTCCCTCCCTACCACTCTACCTCCCTCCCTACCACTGTACCTCCTCCCTCCCTACCACTGTACCTCCTCCCTCCCTACCACTGTACCTCCTCCCTCCCTACCACTGTACCTCCTCCCTCCCTACCACTGTACCTCCTCCCTCCCTACCATTGTACCTCCTCCCTCCCTACCACTCTACCTCCCTCCCTACCACTGTACCTCCTCCCTCCCTACCATTGTACCTCCTCCCTCCCTACCACTCTACCTCCCTCCCTACCACTGTACCTCCTCCCTCCCTACCACTGTACCTCCTCCCTCCCTACCACTGTACCTCCTCCCTCTCACTGTAAGTCAGATACAGATACTCAAAAATCCGGAAAAAAGGAATTAACGTACATTATGGATCCCATCACTCATTGGATTATTCCTTCATGATAAAGTTGATATGCTAGCCAAGAAAAGGACCCTGAAGAATAATGTAGAATATAACTTTGGTATATCTGTGTCTAGCATTAGGAATATTAGGAGAGAAGTAAATAATGAAACTAAAAGTTATAGGAATGCATTTAGAAGTTTAGATCTATAACCCACTATGATAACATAACATAGATAAATATGTTTATGGAGCAACTTGCAATGTGAACAGACTGACTGATGTTGTAGTGGCCAGACTTAGGCTTGGTTACAAGTACTGACTGATGTTGTAGTGGCGAGGCTTAGGCTTGGTTACAAGTACTGACTGATGTTGTAGTGGCCAGGCTTAGGCTTGGTTACAAGTACTGACTGATGTTGTAGTGGCCAGGCTTAGGCTTGGTTACAAGTACTGACTGATGTTGTAGTGGCCAGGCTTAGGCTTGGTTACAAGTACTGACTGATGTTGTAGTGGCCAGGCTTAGGCTTGGTTACAAGTACTGACTGATGTTGTAGTGGCCAGGCTTAGGCTTGGTTACAAGTACTGACTGATGTTGTAGTGGCCAGGCTTAGGCTTGGTTACAAGTACTGACTGATGTTGTAGTGGCCAGACTTAGGCTTGGTTACAAGTACTGACTGATGTTGTAGTGGCCAGGCTTAGGCTTGGTTACAAGTACTGACTGATGTTGTAGTGGCCAGACTTAGGCTTGGTTACAAGTACTGACTGATGTTGTAGTGGCCAGGCTTAGGCTTGGTTACAAGTACTGACTGATGTTGTAGTGGCCAGGCTTAGGCTTGGTTACAAGTACTGACTGATGTTGTAGTGGCCAGACTTAGGCTTGGTTACAAGTACTGACTGATGTTGTAGTGGCCAGGCTTAGGCTTGGTTACAAGTACTGACTGATGTTGTAGTGGCCAGACTTAGGCTTGGTTACAAGTACTGACTGATGTTGTAGTGGCCAGGCTTAGGCTTGGTTACAAGTACTGACTGATGTTGTAGTGGCCAGACTTAGGCTTGGTTACAAGTACTGACTGATGTTGTAGTGGCCAGGCTTAGGCTTGGTTACAAGTACTGACTGATGTTGTAGTGGCCAGACTTAGGCTTGGTTACAAGTACTGATTGATGTTGTAGTGGCCAGGCTTAGGCTTGGTTACAAGTACTGACTGATGTTGTAGTGGCCAGGCTTAGGCTTGGTTACAAGTACTGACTGATGTTGTAGTGGCCAGGCTTAGGCTTGGTTACAAGTACTGACTGATGTTGTAGTGGCCAGACTTAGGCTTGGTTACAAGTACTGACTGATGTTGTAGTGGCCAGGCTTAGGCTTGGTTACAAGTACTGACTGATGTTGTAGTGGCCAGGCTTAGGCTTGGTTACAAGTACTGACTGATGTTGTAGTGGCCAGACTTAGGCTTGGTTACAAGTACTGACTGATGTTGTAGTGGCCAGACTTAGGCTTGGTTACAAGTACTGACTGATGTTGTAGTGGCCAGGCTTAGGCTTGGTTACAAGTACTGACTGATGTTGTAGTGGCCAGGCTTAGGCTTGGTTACAAGTACTGACTGATGTTGTAGTGGCCAGGCTTAGGCTTGGTTACAAGTACTGACTGATGTTGTAGTGGCCAGACTTAGGCTTGGTTACAAGTACTGACTGATGTTGTAGTGGCCAGGTTTAGGCTTGGTTACAAGTACTGACTGATGTTGTAGTGGCCAGACTTAGGCTTGGTTACAAGTACTGACTGATGCTGTAGTGGCCAGGCTTAGGCTTGGTTACAAGTACTGACTGATGTTGTAGTGGCCAGGCTTAGGCTTGGTTACAAGTACTGACTGATGTTGTAGTGGCCAGGCTTAGGCTTGGTTACAAGTACTGACTGATGTTGTAGTGGCCAGGCTTAGGCTTGGTTACAAGTACTGACTGATGTTGTAGTGGCCAGGCTTAGGCTTGGTTACAAGTACTGACTGATGTTGTAGTGGCCAGGCTTAGGCTTGGTTACAAGTACTGATTGATGTTGTAGTGGCCAGACTTAGGCTTGGTTACAAATACTGACTGATGTTGTAGTGGCCAGACTTAGGCTTGGTTACAAGTACTGACTGATGTTGTAGTGGCCAGACTTAGGCTTGGTTACAAATACTGACTGATGTTGTAGTGGCCAGACTTAGGCTTGGTTACAAGTACTGACTGATGTTGTAGTGGCCAGACTTAGGTTTGGTTACAAGTACTGACTGATGTTGTAGTGGCCAGGCTTAGGCTTGGTTACAAGTACTGACTGATGTTGTAGTGGCCAGGCTTAGGCTTGGTTACAAGTACTGACTGATGTTGTAGTGGCCAGGCTTAGGCTTGGTTACAAGTACTGACTGATGTTGTAGTGGCCAGACTTAGGCTTGGTTACAAGTACTGACTGATGTTGTAGTGGCCAGGCTTAGGCTTGGTTACAAGTACTTCTGGCAGTTTGGGAGACACACAGAATGATGATCAAATCAAATACAAAGTATGTGGCCAATCCTGTGATCATTACCTTGAGCACTATGCGCTTATTTGTCCACTTATTTAGGAATATAGGGATAGACAGTATAATAACTTATGTGACATGTCAAAATATTTTATTAATGAAAATAAGATTCCAGATATATTAAGCAAATTTCCTAAATTTGCTTGTAACAGATAACTGAACCGTAGATATAAATCCAGATGTACTTCTGTTAACCCTTTTGGGGCCTAGTTCTTAGGCCTTTGTGTATCCACATGCTCTTGTGCTACCCTCCACAGGATGGATATGTGGTTCACAATATCTAGTTACTTCAGTGGCAAAAATCGAAAATATCTAAATCTGGACCTCCTCCCTCCCTACCACTGTACCTCCTCCCTCCTTACCACTGTACCTCCTCCCTCCCTCCCTCTCTACCACGGTACCTACCTCCCTCCCTACCGCTGTACCTCCTCCCTCCCTACCACCGCACCTCCTCGAAGACTTATACCTCAAGTTTTGAACTCGTAAACAATGCCTGATACGCCCTCCAAGTTTCTATTTTTCATCTTGGCGGCGTCAAAATACGTGATGGTCTGGCCCGCCCATCCATGTGTCTTACATTCCTTCCCCAATGCTGAGGCTCAACCGCGAATAATGTTTACATGATAAGAGAGCAGTGGGAAACAGATGGTGGAGTGGGAGATAGATGGTGGAGTGGGAGATAGATGGTGGAGTGGGAGATAGATGGTGGAGTGGGAGATAGATGGTGGAGTGGGAGATAGATGGTGGAGTGGGGGATAGATGGAGTGGGAAATAGGTGGAGGAGTGGGAGATAGATGGGGGAGTGGGAGAAGTTTATGAGTAGGAAGAGAGGAAGAGCCAATGAGAATGGAAGAGGGAGAGAAGGATTTTGTAAAGGGAAAGGTGGAGACGCAACTGAAAACAACTACTGATAAAGGGACGAATATCAGAGAGAAACTGAGACAGAGAGGAACACAGAGAAACAAAGAGAACAGTCCATCACTCTTGTGGTGGACTGAACACATCGATTCCAGGCTGAGGGACTGATTACCTCAAACTCCTCCTCTCCTTACCCATTTCTACTTTGTATTGGACTGATGAAGTCACTGTGTGGCGAAACGTTTCCTCAATAAAGATTCCCATATGTTGCATAAGTGTCTCAGTTCTTCAACTTGTCGGTTTTCAAAACCATTCATCACACTCAACATTACTAATCCTTGGAATGTTATCCAGTCTCAACTTTACTAGTCCTTGTAATGTTATCCAGTCTCAACATTACTAGTCCTTGTAATGTTATCCAGTCTCAACATTACTAGTCCTTGTAATGTTATCCAGTCTCAACATTACTAGTCCTTGTAATGTTATCCAGTCTCAACATTACTAGTCCTTGTAATGTTACGCAGTCTCAACATTACTAGTCCTTGTAATGTTATCCAGTCTCAACATTACTAGTCCTTGTAATGTTATGCAGTCTCAACATTACTAGTCGTCACAACACAATGTTATGCAGTCTCAACATTACTAGTCGTCACAACACAATGTTACAACGTCTCAACATTACTAGTCGTCACAACACAATGTTACAACGTCTCAACATTACTAGTCGTCACAACACAATGTTACAACGTCTCAACATTACTAGTCGTCACAACACAATGTTACAACGTCTCAACATTACTAGTCGTCACAACACAATGTTACAACACACAACTTTCTCAGTGTTGTTTTCCAGTGACTGTTCTGAACATCTTTCTATAAAGTATTTATAAAATACAAAAGAAACACTGTCCGTTTACCAGTTCAAGACTCCTCTTAAAACCCACTTACTCACCCACAACTAAATAAATACTGAATAACTCTATCTCCTGAATGTATAACCTGTCACCCTATCAAACTATGTTTTTTTAATTATATTACTTAATAAAATACTCTATTCTCCACCATTCTCATGACTGTACACTAACTCATCTAATGACCACATGACCTGTTTCTGCACTACAGATTATTGATTTAAATTATATGACTACATATAGTATAGTGATCATTTTGTTACATTATACACTGTTATACTACAAATTTGTACAGCTATAATTCTTCTTAGTTGAAATATTCAGATTTCATTATTTAAAATACTCATTTGTACTTCATATTGTAATTTGTTTACTGTAATTTTTACCACTGAATATATCATTGCTTAGTTAATCTTGAGGTAATTTTAAGCCTGCACAAAATGCTCTGCATACAAGGGACATTTAGCATGTACACCTAACTACTATAATTCCTTGTATAACTATGTATCATGTTCAAATAAAAGTTATTATTATTATTATTATAATACTAATGGTGATATTACTGGTTCTATCAGTCAGTATACTACCAGTCTTCACTCATGGTTCTATCAGTCAGTATACTACCAGTCTTCACTCATGGTTCTATCAGTCAATATACTACCAGTCTTCACTCATGGTTCTATCAGTCAGTATACTACCAGTCTTCACTCATGGTTCTATCAGTCAGTATACTACCAGTCTTCACGCATGGTTCTATCAGTCAGTATACTACCAGTCTTCACTCATGGTTCTAGCAGTCAGTATACTACCAGTCTTCACTCATGGTTCTATCAGTCAGTATACTACCAGTCTTCACTCATGGTTCTATCAGTCAGTATACTACCAGTCTTCACTCATGGTTCTATCAGTCAGTATACTACCAGTCTTCACTCATGGTTCTATCAGTCAGTATACTACCAGTCTTCACTCATGGTTCTATCAGTCAGTATACTACCAGTCTTCACTCATGGTTCTATCAGTCAGTATACTACCAGTCTTCACTCATGGTTCTATCAGTCAGTATACTACCAGTCTTCACTCATGGTTCTATCAGTCAGTATACTACCAGTCTTCACTCATGGTTCTATCAGTCAGTATACTACCAGTCTTCACTCATGGTTCTATCAGTCAGTATACTACCAGTCTTCACTCATGGTTCTATCAGTCAGTATACTACCAGTCTTCACTCATGGTTCTATCAGTCAGTATACTACCAGTCTTCACTCATGGTTCTATCAGTCAGTATACTACCAGTCTTCACTCATGGTTCTATCAGTCAGTATACTACCAGTCTTCACTCATGGTTCTATCAGTCAGTATACTACCAGTCTTCACTCATGGTTCTATCAGTCAGTATACTACCAGTCTTCACTCATGGTTCTATTAGTCAGTATACTACCAGTCTTCACTCATGGTTCTATTAGTCAGTATACTACCAGTCTTCACTCATGGTTCTATCAGTCAGTATACTACCAGTCTTCACTCATGGTTCTATTAGTCAGTATACTACCAGTCTTCACTCATGGTTCTATCAGTCAGTATACTACCAGTCTTCACTCAGTATACTACCAGTCTTCACTCATGGTTCTATTAGTCAGTATACTACCAGTCTTCACTCATGGTTCTATCAGTCAGTATACTACCAGTCTTCACTCATGGTTTTAGCAGTCAGTATTCTACCAGTCTTCACTCATGGTTCTATCAGTCAGTATACTACCAGTCTTCACTCATGGTTTTAGCAGTCAGTATTCTACCAGTCTTCACTCATGGTTCTATCAGTCAGTATACTACCAGTCTTCACTCATGGTTCTATCAGTCAGTATACTACCAGTCTTCACTCATGGTTTTAGCAGTCAGTATTCTACCAGTCTTCACTCATGTCAGTATACTTCTATCAGTCAGTCAGTATTCTACCAGTCTTCACTCATGGTTCTATCAGTCAGTATACTACCAGTCTTCACTCATGGTTCTATCAGTCAGTATACTACCAGTCTTCACTCATGGTTCTATCAGTCAGTATACTACCAGTCTTCACTCATGGTTCTATCAGTCAGTATACTACCAGTCTTCACTCATGATTCTAGCAGTCAGTATACTAGCAGTCAGTATACTACCAGTCTTCACTCATGGTTCTATCAGTCAGTATACTACCAGTCTTCACTCATGGTTCTAGCAGTCAGTATACTACCAGTCTTCACTCATGGTTCTAGCAGTCAGTATTCTACCAGTCTTCATGGTTCTCAGTGTATACTACCAGTTCTCATGGTTCTAGCAGTCAGTATACTACCAGTCTTCACTCATGGTTCTATCAGTCAGTATACTACCAGTCTTCACTCATGGTTCTAGCAGTCAGTATACTACCAGTCTTCACTCATGGTTCTATCAGTCAGTATACTACCAGTCTTCATTCATGGTTCTATCAGTCAGTATACTACCAGTCTTCACTCATAGTTCTATCAGTCAGTATACTACCAGTCTTCACTCATGGTTCTATCAGCCAGTATACTACCAGTCTTCACTCATGGTTCAAGCAGTCAGTATACTACCAGTCTTCACTCATGGTTCTATCAGTCAGTATACTACCAGTCTTCAGTCATGGTTCTATCAGTCAGTATACTACCAGTCTTCACTCTCATGTCAGTATACTACCAGTCTACTCAGTTCTATCAGCCAGTATACTACCAGTCTTCACTCATGGTTCTATCAGTCAGTATACTACCAGTCTTCACTCATGGTTCTATCAGTCAGTATACTACCAGTCTTCACTCATGGTTCTATCAGTCAGTATACTACCAGTCTTCACTCATGGTTCTATCAGTCAGTATACTACCAGTCTTCACTCATGGTTCTATCAGTCAGTATACTACCAGTCTTCACTCATGGTTCTATCAGTCAGTATACTACCAGTCTTCACTCATGGTTCTATCAGTCAGTATACTACCAGTCTTCACTCATGGTTCTATCAGTCAGTATACTACCAGTCTTCACTCATGGTTCTATCAGTCAGTATACTACCAGTCTTCACTCATGGTTCTATGGTTCTAGCAGTCAGTATACTACCAGTCTTCACTCATGGTTCTATCAGTCAGTATACTACCAGTCTTCACTCATGGTTCTATCAGTCAGTATACTACCAGTCTTCACTCATGGTTCTAGCAGTCAGTATACTACCAGTCTTCACTCATGGTTCTATCAGTCAGTATACTACCAGTCTTCACTCATGGTTCTATCAGTCAGTATACTACCAGTCTTCACTCATGGTTCTATCAGTCAGTATACTACCAGTCTTCACTCATGGTTCTATCAGTCAGTATACTACCAGTCTTCACTCATGGTTCTATCAGTCAGTATACTACCAGTCTTCACTCATGGTTCTATCAGTCAGTATACTACCAGTCTTCACTCATGGTTCTATCAGTCAGTATACTACCAGTCTTCACTCATGGTTCTAGCAGTCAGTATACTACCAGTCTTCACTCATGGTTCTATCAGTCAGTATACTACCAGTCTTCACTCATGGTTCTAGCAGTCAGTATACTACCAGTCTTCACTCATGGTTCTATCAGTCAGTATACTACCAGTCTTTCACTCATGTATACTACCAGTCTTCTCATGGCAGTCAGTATACTACCAGTCTTCACTCATGGTTCTACTCAGTCAGTATACTACCAGTCTTCACTCATGGTTCTAGCAGTCAGTATACTACCAGTCTTCACTCATGGTTCTATCAGTCAGTATACTACCAGTCTTCACTCATGGTTCTATCAGTCAGTATACTACCAGTCTTCACTCATGGTTCTATCAGTCAGTATACTACCAGTCTTCACTCATGGTTCTATCAGTCAGTATACTACCAGTCTTCACTCATGGTTCTATCAGTCAGTATACTACCAGTCTTCACTCATGGTTCTAGCAGTCAGTATACTACCAGTCTTCACTCATGGTTCTATCAGTCAGTATACTACCAGTCTTCACTCATGGTTCCAGTCAGTATACTACCAGTCTTCACTCATGGTTCTATCAGTCAGTATACTACCAGTCTTCACTCATGGTTCTATCAGTCAGTATACTACCAGTCTTCACTCATGGTTCTATCAGTCAGTATACTACCAGTCTTCACTCATGGTTCTATCAGTCAGTATACTACCAGTCTTCACTCATGGTTCTATCAGTCAGTATACTACCAGTCTTCACTCATGGTTCTATCAGTCAGTATACTACCAGTCTTCACTCATGGTTCTATCAGTCAGTATACTACCAGTCTTCACTCATGGTTCTATCAGTCAGTATACTACCAGTCTTCACTCATGGTTCTATCAGTCAGTATACTACCAGTCTTCACTCATGGTTCTACTCAGTCAGTATACTACCAGTCTTCACTCATGGTTCTAGCAGTCAGTATACTACCAGTCTTCACTCATGGTTCTATCAGTCAGTATACTACCAGTCTTCACTCATGGTTCTAGCAGTCAGTATACTACCAGTCTTCACTCATGGTTCTATCAGTCAGTATACTACCAGTCTTCACTCATGGTTCTATCAGTCAGTATACTACCAGTCTTCACTCATGGTTCTATCAGTCAGTATACTACCAGTCTTCACTCATGGTTCTATCAGTCAGTATACTACCAGTCTTCACTCACTCATGTATACTACCAGTCTTCTATCAGTCAGTATACTACCAGTCTTCACTCATGGTTCTAGCAGTCAGTATACTACCAGTCTTCACTCATGGTTCTATCAGTCAGTATACTACCAGTCTTCACTCATGGTTCTATCAGTCAGTATACTACCAGTCTTCACTCATGGTTCTAGCAGTCAGTATACTACCAGTCTTCACTCATGGTTCTATCAGTCATTATACTACCAGTCTTCACTCATGATTCTATCAGTTAGTATACTACCAGTCTTCACTCATGGTTCTATCAGTCAGTATACTACCAGTCTTCACTCATGGTTCTATCAGTCAGTATACTACCAGTCTTCACTCATGGTTCTAGCAGTCAGTATACTACCAGTCTTCACTCATGGTTCTATCAGTCAGTATACTACCAGTCTTCACTCATGGTTCTATCAGTCAGTATACTACCAGTCTTCACTCATGGTTCTATCAGTCAGTATACTACCAGTCTTCACTCATGGTTCTATCAGTCAGTATACTACCAGTCTTCACTCATGGTCAGTATACTACCAGTCTTCACTCATGGTTCTATCAGTCAGTATACTACCAGTCTTCACTCATGGTTCTAGTCAGTCAGTCATACTACCAGTCTTCACTCATGGTTCTAGCAGTCAGTATACTACCAGTCTTCACTCATGGTTCTAGTCTTCACTCAGTCAGTCAGTACTACCAGTCTTCACTCATGGTTCTATCAGTCAGTATACTACCAGTCTTCACAGTCAGTATACTACCAGTCTTCTCATGGTTCTAGCAGTCAGTATACTACCAGTCTTCACTCATGGTTCTATCAGTCAGTATTCTCACTCAGGGTTCTATCAGTCAGTATACTACCAGTCTTCACTCATGGTTCTCATACCAGTATTCACTCATGGTTCTAGCAGTCATTATACTACCACTCTTCACTCATGGTTCTAGCAGTCAGTATACTACCAGTCTTCACTCATGGTTCTCAGTCAGTATACTACCAGTCTTTCTCAGTCAGTATACTACCAGTCTTCAGTCAGTATACTACCAGTCTTCACTCATGGTTCTAGTCAGTATTCTCACTCATGGTTCTCAGCTACCAGTTTTCACTCATGGTTCTATCAGTCAGTATAAAACCAGTCTTTACTCATGGTTCTATCAGTCAATATACTACCAGTCTTCACTCATGGTTCTATCAGTCAGTATACTACCAGTCTTCACTCATGGTTCTATCAGTCAGTATACTACCAGTCTTCACTCATGGTTCTATCAGTCAATATACTACCAGTCTTCACTCATGGTTCTATCAGTCAGTATACTACCAGTCTTCACTCATGGTTCTATCAGTCAGTATACTACCAGTCTTCACTCATGGTTCTATCAGTCAGTATACTACCAGTCTTCACTCATGGTTCTAGCAGTCAGTATACTACCAGTCTTCACTCATGGTTCTATCAGTCAGTATACTACCAGTCTTCACTCATGGTTCTATCAGTCAGTATACTACCAGTCTTCACTCATGGTTCTAGCAGTCAGTATACTACCAGTCTTCACTCATGGTTCTAGCAGTCAGTATACTACCAGTCTTCACTCATGGTTCTATCAGTCAGTATACTACCAGTCTTCACTCATGGTTCTAGCAGTCAGTATACTACCAGTCTTCACTCATGGTTCTATCAGTCAGTATACTACCAGTCTTCACTCATGGTTCTAGCAGTCAGTATACTCAGTCTTCACTCATGGTTCTAGCATCAGTATACTACCAGTCTTCACTCATGGTTCTAGCAGTCAGTATACTACCAGTCTTCACTCATGGTTCTAGCAGTCAGTATACTACCAGTCTTCACTCATGGTTCTATCAGTCAGTATACTACCAGTCTTCACTCATGGTTCTATCAGTCAGTATACTACCAGTCTTCACTCATGGTTCTATCAGTCAGTATACTACCAGTCTTCACTCATGGTTTACCAGTCTTCACTCATCAGTATTCTATCAGTATATACTACCAGTCTTCACTCATGGTTCTATCACTATGGTTCTATCAGTCAGTATACTACCAGTCTTCACTCATGGTTCTATCAGTCAGTATACTACCAGTCTTCACTCATGGTTCTATCAGTCAGTATACTACCAGTCTTCACTCATGGTTCTATCAGTCAGTATACTACCAGTCTTCACTCATGGTTCTATCAGTCAGTATACTACCAGTCTTCACTCATGGTTCTAGCAGTCAGTATACTACCAGTCTTCACTCATGGTTCTATCAGTCAGTATACTACCAGTCTTCACTCATGGTTCTATCAGTCAGTATACTACCAGTCTTCACTCTTGGTTCT
>NC_091369.1:6994586-7000480 GCF_038502225.1 Cherax quadricarinatus
AGAGGATCTTCGACCTTCAGCTGAGAGTCTTCGACCTTCAGCTGAGAGAGTCTTCGACCTTCAGCTGAAAGTCTCTTCGACCTTCAGCTGAGAGAGTCTTCGACCTTCAGCTGAGAGAATCTTCGACCTTCAGCTGAGAGGGTCTTCGACCTTCAGCTGAGAGGATCTTCGACCTTCAGCTGAGAGAGTCTTCGACCTTCAGCTGAAAGAGTCTTCGACCTTCAGCTGAGAGAGTCTTCGACCTTCAGCTGAGAGAGTCTTCGACCTTCAGCTGAGAGAGTCTTCGACCTTCAGCTGAGAGAGTCTTCGACCTTCAGCTGAGAGAGTCTTCGACCTTCAGCTGAGAGGATCTTCGGCCTTCAGCTGAGAGGGTCTTCGACCTTCAGCTGAGAGGATCTTCGACCTTCAGCTGAGTCTTCGACTTTCAGCTGAGAGGATCTTCGACCTTCAGCTGAGAGAGTCTTCGACCTTCAGCTGAGAGAGTCTTCGACCTTCAGCTGAGTCTTCGACCTTCAGCTGTGAGAGTCTTCGACCTTCAGCTGAGAGTCTTCGACCTTCAGCTGAGAAGATCTTCGACCTTCAGCTGAGAGGGTCTTCGACCTTCAGCTGAGAGGATCTTCGACCTTCAGCTGAGAGTCTTCGACCTTCAGCTGAGAGGATCTTCGACCTTCAGCTGAGAGAGTCTTCGACCTTCAGCTGAGAGGATCTTTGACCTTCAGCTGAGAGGGCCTTCGACCTTCAGCTGAGAGAGTCTTCGACTTTCAGCTGAGAGGGTCTTCGACCTTCAACTGAGTCTTCGACCTTCAACTGAGAGAGTTTTCGACCTTCAGCTGAGAGGATCTTCGACCTTCAGCTGAGAGGATCTTCGACCTTCAGCTGAGAGAGTCTTCGACCTTCAGCTGAGAGGATCTTCAACTTTCAGCTGAGAGGGTTTTCCTTGTCTCCCTTTTTTTTAAACACTGACACTGTGTGTGTGCCATTTTCCGTCTGTCTGCCAATTTAACTTCTTGCAATAAAAGCCTATAAATTTTTGAAAATGGACACCATAATTCTTGTGAACATTCTTGTAAAACCCAATATGATACTTCGTCTGGTCCCAGGACAATTTTCGTGCCAGTATCTGGGACCAATAACTTTAATTCTTGTTTACTTACTTTAATAACATCAATAAAACAAGTGGTTATAATTATAACCTTAATTTTTAAAGGGGCGGACGGGTAAGCCAGCAGAAGGTCTCATGACTAGAAGCTCCAGCTATGGGTCATCATATGACTAAGACCAGCATCAGGAAACACTTGTTCAGCTTCCTGACAAACCTTACCTAACCCTCTAAGTCATCTATCCCGTCGGGATTCAAATCCTTCATATTTTTTGCAACACAAATTTTCTCTATAATACTCGACACATTTCCTCCTCAATTTGGGAAAATTTACCGTTGTTTGTTTATCTGTGTTTTGTCTTGAACCTTCACTAGTACTTCTACAGTCTTGAATAAAACATTTCCTTCTGCCTTACTCTTATCCACTATTTCTTTTTCGAATTTTCGTTCACACCTGCGGCAAGTGCTCAACCTATTTGTGGCTGCAGGGGTCGAGTCGTAGCTCCTGGCCCCGCCTCTTCGCTGATCGTTAATAGACCCACTTTCTCCCAGCTCCATGAGTTTTACTGTACCTTTTCTTGAAGCTATGCATCGATCCTGCCTCCACTACATCACTTTCCAGTGTTCCACTTCCTGACAACTCCAGGTCAAAACAATACTTCCAATACAAGGGGTCATAACTTCCAGTTATGACCCCTTGTTGTTGTGTCCCATCTCTGAAACATTCTGTCCCTGTCCACCTTGTCAATTCCTCTCAGTATTTTATATGTCGTTATCATGTCCTCCCCTCCCGTGTGTGTGTGTGTGTGTACTCCCTGGAACGCAGGCGAGAGATACATGATAATATACACTTGGAAGATCCTGGAGGGTCTGGTACCAAACCTGCACACGAAAATCACTTCCTATGAAAGCAAAAGACTGGGCAGGAGATGCAACATTCTCCCAATGAAAAGCATGAGCGCCACGAGAACACTGGGAGACAACACATTAAGTGTCTGGGGCCCAAGACTGTTCAACTGCCTCCCAGCATACATAAGGGGGATTACCAATAGACCCCTGGCTGTCCTCAAGAGGGCACTGACAGGCACCTAAAGTCAGTACCTGGCCTGGTGGTTAACGCTCTCGCTTCACACGATGAGGGCCTGGGTTCGATTCCCAGCCAGAGTAGAAACATTGGACGTGTTTCTTTCCACCTGTTGTCTATGTTCCCCATCAGTAAAATGGGTACTTGGGTGTTAGTCGACTGGTGTGGGTCGCATCCTGGGACACTGACCTAAGGAGGCCTGGTCACAGACCGGGCCGCGGGGGCGTTGACCCCCGGAACTCTCTCCAGGTTCTCCAGGTACAACCGGGCTGTGGTTCGTACGTCAGCTTGCGTGCGGCCAGCAGTAACAGCTCGGTTGATCAGACCCTGATCCACCATGAGGCCTGGCCTCAGACCAAGCCGCGGTAAACTCCAGATAAACTACAGGTAAACTGTGTTATACTTGATCCTCTACACTCACCTGTAACACTTTTCAGGTTCGAACGTACATGACGTGTTGTATACCACAGTGGGTTCGAATCCGGGTTCATGTGGATTCGAACCTGGGTTAGTGTGATTTACAAAATGGGTTCATGTAATTTACAACCCGGGTTCATGTGAGATCGAAGACAAATTTATGAGGGTGAAAACCTGGTTCACATAGAGTCCAGCCCTGGTCACGTAGGATCGAACCCTCACAACACCTCGTGTACACAATAGGTCACGTTAACAAGTGAACATATACAATGAGAGATATATGTCTCTCAGTATACTTTACTTCCTCGTTGGGGCACTGTGATGAACAGTTGCCATAAAACCTCAATGACAGTGCAGCAGATAGCCTTTAAACCTCATTAACGAACCAAGTACAAGCATTTTTGACTAGTAAACAGGTAAAATGCAGTGTTAGTGACCCTCGTGTAGCAGATAAACTTCAAACCCCATTAACTATATATCAGCATTTCATATTATTTTCACTATTGAATGTATTTTGCATTTTTAAATAATATTTCTTTTTAATCCACTAAAATTAAAATGTTTTGGGTAAAAAATCCATTTACTTAGAGTCAAAAGTGAGAAATCTTATGTAACTTACTTTCTTCGTTAAGTCTGATCTGCTTCCTGGCGACGCCGTATTCGTTTACTACAGAGCAATTGTAGGCGCCGAAGTCATGGCTGACGGCGTCCCGGATCACCAACACGTTCCTCAGACCTTCCCCTTGACGGTCCTCCACTACAGCGTACCTGGGGTCACCTGACCCACCACACTAGTGTTAGTCTTCCACCTGTTGATGAACTTCAGGGGGACCAGGGTGAAGTGCTCCAGGAGGAGGAGGAGCAGCAGCAGCAGCAGCAGGAGGAGGAGCAGGAATAGGCGGAGGAGGAGGAGATATAGAAAGTGAAAAAAGCGGGAGAAGAATTAGGTAGAAGAGAGAATCAGAAGGAGGAAGAGGAGCAAAAAAAAAAACGGAATATGAGGAAAGAGTGGAAGAGTCAGAAAAGAAGAGAATAAGAGGAAGAGGGCATTAGGAGCTGGAGAAAAGATTAGTAGAAGTAGGTATAAGAAGCAGGAGGCAGAGGAGGAATTCGAAGAATCAGGAAGATGTGGATTATCAGAATAATGAGCAGGAGGAGGAGGAGGAAGAGGAGAAGGAGGAAGAGGAAGAGGAGGCTTGTTTCTAGTGACCTTCTCCACAACTTCCTTTACAGAAGTTATCTCTTCATTACTCACCAACATAAACACATTTATAAATCTCTTGAAGCCAGAAAATTTCGCTCCCTTCAATTACTTTATTAATTCTAGGTTCACGCTGTGTGCCAGGAAACTCAGATTGTTAAAAGTGTGTTTATTCTGTTGTATACTTTGGGAACAGTGTGTGTGTGTGTGTGTGTGTGTGTGTGTGTGTGTGTGTGTGTGTGTGTGTGTGTGTGTGTGTGTGTGTGTGTGTGTGTGTGTACGTGTGTGTGTACTTGTGTGTGTACGTGTGTGTGTACGTGTGTGTGTGTACGTGTGTGTACGTGTGTGTAAAAGCAGGGATGGTTGAGTCAGCGCGAGAACACCAACTTTGGGGGATTGGGAGGTGGCAAACTTGTAATTACAACGTCAAGCTTGTAGATTAGTTCTAGCCAGAGAGAGAGAGAGAGAGAGAGAGAGAGAGAGAGAGAGAGAGAGAGAGAGAGAGAGAGAGAGAGAGAGAGAGAGATGTCAACGAGATAAAGTCAATTGATCAAATGAAAATGCTGGCCCACAGATGGCTCCAACTTCATCCTGTTCCATGCTTGTATGTCTCATAACAATAAAAATGCTTTCAAATGAGCTGATGTAGGTAACAGCTTTTAGCTTGCCAATGAAGTTAGGAATCCTTAACCTGTAAATAGCTTGTCAATAAAGCTAAGGATCCTTAACCTAACCTTGTCAAACCCTGTGTAAAAGAGAGAGAGAGAGAGAGAGAGAGAGAGAGAGAACACTGGACAAAGCCTCAAGCACTGGGAATAGTCGGCTTTACACTATGCCTCCTCAGTGATTACCTTCAAGGATCTCTAAGCGTAGTTCACAACGGGACAGAGGCAACAAGATACTACTGGTGAGGTGTTCCACAGGGAAGTGTGCTTGGGCCTGTTGTGGAATGTCTACTTCAATGACCTTCTTCATCTCATTCCAGAATCCAATGCATATACAGGCGACTGTACTCTGACATTTAGTTATCCAAGATACTAAATGCCAGCTGCTCTAAGTTACATCAATCATCCTTACACTTATATCATCCTGGGGAAAACGATGGCAGGTTACATTTGCTCCTGAGACAACACAAATAATGATGGTCTCTGAGTACTATGATAACAATGCTGGAGCAGTGGTAAGAATGAATGAGTGTTGGAGCCCTGGGATGAGGTTGATATCCAAGGGGTGAAATCTGATTCCAAACTGACAATTAAGAACTACGTAGTAAATCATGCAAGCAAGGCAGTCATGAAGCAAATAGCAATATGGAGTATCTCGCATCTGCTTGACAGCACAGAGGTTGTACGACTGTACGAGGCATAAGTTGCTCACAATTTCTTGGACTGCCTGTTCCCCCTTTCCCCCCTTTCATCTACGACTCCTTGACAGAAGAGAACAGAACACGATGACTTATCTCTCGTCTGGACCCAGACAACAAACAGTAAACAGCAACTACACTCTGGCTGTAACCTTCTCCAGAATATCACTTCATCAGAGATAATTTATTCCTAGGATGACCTGAGTCTGGAACATGTTCATACAGCATAATGAAATCGAATAAATAAAGTCAGTTGATCCAATAAAATTGCTGGCCCACAGATGGCTCCAACTTGATCCTGTTCCCTATTTGTATAATTCATAACAATAAAAAGGCTTTCAAATAAGCTGATGTAGGTAATAGCTCTTAGCTTGTAAATAAAGCTGAAAAAAACCTGTGTAAAGAGAGAGTGAGAGAGAGAGAGAGAAAGAACCCTTAACCTAACCTTGTAAAACCCTGAGAGAGAGAGAGAGAGAGAGAGATAACCCTTAACCTAGCCTTGTAAAACCCTGAGAGAGAGATAGCCCTTAACAGCCTTGTAAAACCCGTGTGTGTGTGTGTGTGTGTGTGTGTGTGTGTGTGTGTGTGTGTGTGTGTGTGTGTGTGTGTGTGTGTGTGTGTGTGTGTGTGTGAGAGAGAGAGAGAGCATAAGCAGTATCACTTACTAAGGTCAATCTCCTTGCCGTTGTAGGTCCAGGTGACCCTAATTGGGCTGGGTATGGACACGGTG
>NC_091369.1:7000580-7005580 GCF_038502225.1 Cherax quadricarinatus
TACTACGAACCACACGCCTACACACTGCCATGAACCACATACTACCATGAACCACACGCCCACGCACTACCATGAACCACACGCCCACGCACTACCATGAACCACACGCCCACACACTGCCATGAACCACACGCCCACGCACTACCATGAACCACACGCCCACGCACTACCATGAAGGACACGCCCACACTACAATAAAGCACACGCCCACGCACTACCATGAACCATACGCCCACACACTGCCATGAAACACACGCCGAAACACTTCCATGAACCACACGTCCACACACTGATATGAAACACACGCCCACACACTACCATGACCCACACGCCCACACACTGCCATGAACCACACGCCTACACACTGCCATGAACCACACGCCTACACACTGCCATGAACCACACGCCCACACACTGCCATGAAATACACCTCCACACACTTCCATAGACCATACGCCCACACACTGACATGAACCACACGCCCAAACACTGCCATAAACCTTACGACCACACACTGCCATGAACCACACGCGCCCACACTGCCATGAAACACCCGCCGAAACACTGCCATGAACCACACGCCCACACACTGCCATGAACCACACGCCCACACACTGCCATGAACCACACTGCCATAACTTTATCAAAACAGCGAAATGCAAATTCTCGTTGGTTCATGACTTGAGAAAATGGATCTGACTCTCAGAGTACGTTGTGTGTACCAGTGTGTTGTGTGTACCAGTGTGTTGTGTGTACCAGTGTGTTGTGTGTACCAGTGTGTTGTGTGTACCAGTGTGTTGTGTGTACCAGTGTGTTGTGTGTACCAGTGTGTTGTGTGTACCAGTGTGTTGTGTGTACCAGTGTGTTGTGTGTACCAGTGTGTTGTGTGTACCAGTGTGTTGTGTGTACCAGTGTGTTGTGTGTACCAGTGTGTTGTGTGTACCAGTGTGTTGTGTGTACCAGTGTGTTGTGTGTACCAGTGTTGTGTGTACCAGTGTGTTGTGTGTACCAGTGTGTTGTGTGTACCAGTGTGTTGTGTGTACCAGTGTGTTGTGTGTACCAGTGTGTTGTGTGTACCAGTGTTGTGTGTACCAGTGTGTTGTGTGTACCAGTGTTGTGTGTACCAGTGTGTTGTGTGTACCAGTGTGTTGTGTGTACCAGTGTTGTGTGTACCAGTGTGTTGTGTGTACCAGTGTTGTGTAACAGTGCGTTGTGTGTAACGTGTACAGTGTACCAGGTTGTGTGTACCTCCAGTGTACAAAATTATGTGTTGTGTGTACCCAGTACAGTGTACCCAGTGCGTTGTGCACCAGTGTTGCACTGTTGTGTCAAAATTATGGCTGTAAACGAGTGCGGTGTAAAAATTCGCGTTAAAAAAACGTGTACAGTGTACCAGTGTACAAGGTAACTAGCAGGTTAGTGTACTATGTACAAAAGTGTCTAGCAGGTTGTGTGTACCAGTGTACAGTGTACCCAGTGTGTTGTGTGTGTACCAGTGTTGTGTGTACCAGTGTGTTGTGTAAACAAGGTTGTGTGTACCCAGTGTGGTTGTGTGCACCAGTGTGTTGTGTGTACCAGTGTGTGTGTACTATGTTGTGTGTACCAGCAAATGAAAAGAAAATTATGTGTTGTGTGTACCAGTGTGTTGTGTGTGTACCAGCAGTGTCAGTACCAGCAGGTTGAAAATTATGGGTTAGTACCCAGTGTGTGTGTACCAGTGCTGTGTACCAGTGTAAGTTAAATTCAGTGTTGTGTGTACCAGTGTGTTGTGTACCAGTGCCAGGTGTACCAGCAGGTTGTGTGTACCAGTGTGTTGTGTGTACCCAGTGTGTGCGTGTACCATGTTGTGTGTGTACCAGTGTTGTGTACTGGTGTTGTGTGTACCAGTGTGTTGTGTGTACCAGTGTGTTGTGTGTACCAGCGTAAGTTACAGTGTACCAGTGTGTTGTGTGTACCAGTGTGTTGTGTACCAGCACAGTGTACCAGTGTGTTGTGTACCCAAAGTGTTGTGTGTACCAGTGTACGTGTGTACCAGTGTTGTGTGTACCAGCAAAACAGTGTACAAAAGTACCAGTGTGTCAGGGCACCAGCAGGTTGTGCACCATGTGTTGTGGTAAACTAAAGGTTATGTGTGTACCAGCAGGTTGTGTAAACCAGCAAGTTGTGTAAAACAGTGTACAAAGTGTTCAGTGTGTTGTGCACTAGTGCAGGTGTGTACCAGTACACAGTGTACCATGCACAAAAATGTTACAGTACTAGGCAAAGGGGGTGTATCCAGCATAGGAAATATGTTGTGTGTACCAGCGTTGTGTGCACCAGCAGTGTTGTGTGAATGGGTACAGTACCAGTGTTGTGTGTACCAGTGTGTCAAAAACATGTGTATCCAGTGTGTTGAAAACGAGTGTTAAAATTATGTTGTAAATAGTGTTAGTAAATTAGTGTTAGTGTGTACCATAAAATGTGTACCCAGTGTTGTGTGTACCAGTACAGCAAACAGGTTAAAACAAGTGTGTGTGTACCAGTGTTGTGTGTACCAGTGTGCTAGTACCAGCATGTGGGCACCAGTGTAAGAAAAAATTAGCAAAGAAAATTATGTGGTTGTAAAAATTATATTATGTACCAGCAGCAAAATTAGCACACAAAACACAACAGTGTACTCAGTGTACAGTGTACCAGTGTTAAAAATTAGTAGTTGTGTGTGTACCAGTGTGGTGTTAAAAATTAGGTACAAAACAGTGTAAGCAAAAATTAGTGTGTTGTGTGTACCAGCAGGTTGTGTGGTACTAGTGTATGTGTACCAGCGTGTTGTGGTAACCAGTGTGTTGTAACAGTGTTATGGCACCAGCAAAGTTGTGTACCAGTGTGTTGTGTGTACCAGTGTGTTGTGTGTACCAGTGTGTTGTGTAAAATTAGCAGGTTAAAATTAGTGTGCTGTAGCACTGACAGGTTAAAAACAGTACAGGTGTACCAGTGTGTGTTGTGTGCACCAGTGTTGTGTGCACCATGGTGTGTACCATGTTGTGTAAACAGTGGTTAGGTGTGGGCAATTATGTGTGCTGTGTGTACCAGTGTTATACCAGTGTGTTGTGTGTACTCCAGTGTGTCAGTGTACCCAGTGTGTTGTAAATCATGAGGTGTGCAAACAGCAGGTTACGAGCACCAGGTGACAGTGTACCAGCAAGTTGCATCTAGCACAAAATTAGTAATAAATTAGCATGGTGTGTGGCATCATACAGCAACAGTGTGTTAAAATTAGCACAGTGTACCAGTGTAAGGTAGTGGCACCAGTGTGTTGTGTGTACCAGGCAGTACCAGTGTGTTAGCAAATTACAGGCAACAAAAACAGTGTGTAAAATCAGTGGTTGTGTGTAAATCAGTGTTGTGGCAAAAATTGTTGTAAACATGCCGTACCAGCAGGTTGCACCAGCAGGTGTGTTGTACCAGTGTGTTGTGTGTACCAGTGTGTGTGTGTGTACCAGTGTGTGTTGTGTGTACCAGTGTGTTGTGTGTACCAGTGTGGTGTGTGTACCAGTGTGGTGTGTGTACCAGTGTGTGTTGTGTGTACCAGTGTGGTGTGTGTACCAGTGTGTGTTGTGTGTACCAGTGTGTTGTGTGTACCAGTGTGGTGTGTGTACCAGTGTGTGTTGTGTGTACCAGTGTTGTGTGTACCAGTGTGTTGTGTGTACCAGTGTGTTGTGTGTACCAGTGTGTTGTGTGTTGTGTGTACCAGTGTGTGTTGTGTGTACCAGTGTGTGTTGTGTGTACCAGTGTATTGTGTGTACCAGTGTGTTGTGTGTACCAGTGTGTGTTGTGTGTACCAGTGTGTTGTGTGTACCAGTGTGTTGTGTGTACCAGTGTGTTGTGTGTACCAGTGTGTTGTGTGTACCAGTGTGTTGTGTGTACCAGTGTGTTGTGTGTACCAGTGTGTGTTGTGTGTACCAGTGTGTTGTGTGTACCAGTGTGTTGTGTGTACCAGTGTGTGTTGTGTGTACCAGTGTGTGGTGTGTGTACCAGTGTGTCGTGTGTACCAGTGTGAGTTGTGTATACCAGTGTGTGGTGTGTGTACCAGTGTGTTGTGTGTACCAGTGTGTTGTGTGTACCAGTGTGTGTTGTGTGTACCAGTGTGTTGTGTGTACCAGTGTGTGTTGTACCAGTGTGTTGTGTGTACCAGTGTGTGTTGTGTGTACCAGTGTGTTGTGTGTACCAGTGTGTGTTGTGTGTACCAGTGTGTGTTGTTTGTACCAGTGTGTTGTGTGTACCAGTGTGTGTTGTGTGTACCAGTGTGTGTTGTGTGTACCAGTGTGTGGTGTGTGTACAAGTGTGTCGTGTGTACCAGTGTGTGTTGTGTGTACCAGTGTGTGGTGTGTGTACCAGTGTGTCGTGTGTACCAGTGTGTGTTGTGTATACCAGTGTGTGGTGTGTGTACCAGTGTGTTGTGTACCAGTGTGGTGTGTGTACCAGTGTGTTGTGTGTACCAGTGTGTTGTGTGTACCAGTGTGGTGTGTGTACCAGTGTGGTGTGTGTACCAGTGTGTTGTGTGTACCAGTGTGTTGTGTGTACCAGTGTGGTGTGTGTACCAGTGTGGTGTGTGTACCAGTGTGTTGTGTGTACCAGTATACCAGTGTGAGTTGTGTATACCAGTGTGTGGTGTGTGTACCAGTGTGTTGTGTGTACTAGTGTGGTGTGTGTACCAGTGTGTTGTGTGTACCAGTGTGGTGTGTGTACCAGTGTGGTGTGTGTACTAGTGTGTTGTCTGTACCAGTGTGTTGTGTGTACCAGTGTGTTGTGTGTACCAGTGTGTGTTGTGTGTAGCAGTGTGGTGTGTGTACCAGTGTGTTGTGTGTACCAGTGTGGTGTGTGTACTAGTGTGGTGTGTGTACCAGTGTGTTGTGTGTACCAGTGTGTTGTGTGTACCAGTGTGGTGTGTGTACCAGTGTGGTGTGTGTACCAGTGTGTTGTGTGTACCAGTGTGTTGTGTGTAGCAGTGTGGTGTGTGTACC
>NC_091369.1:7010580-7015580 GCF_038502225.1 Cherax quadricarinatus
CATATCTGAGTAATTGAAATTTCTCATCGTTGAACTTCATATTGTTTTCTGCAGCCCACTGAAAGATTTGGTTGATGTCCGCCTGGAGCCTTGCAGTGTCTGCAATGGAAGACACTGTCATGCAGATTCGGGTGTCATCTGCAAAGGAAGACACGGTGCTGTGGCTGACATCCTTGTCTATGTCGGATATGAGGATGAGGAACAAGATGGGAGCGAGTACTGTGCCTTGTGGAACAGAGCTTTTCACCGTAGCTGCCTCGGACTTTACTCTGTTGACGACTACTCTCTGTGTTCTGTTAGTGAGGAAATTATAGATCCATCGACCGACTTTTCTTGTTATTCCTTTAGCACGCATTTTGTGCGCTATTACGCCATGGTCACACTTGTCGAAGGCTTTTGCAAAGTCTGTATATATTACATCTGCATTCTTTTTGTCTTCTACTGCATTTAGGACCTTGTCGTAGCGATCCAATAGTTGAGACAGACAGGAGCGACCTGTTCTAAACCCATGTTGCCCTGGGTTGTGTAACTGATGGGTTTCTAGATGGGTGGTGATCTTGCTTCTTAGGACCCTTTCAAAGATTTTTATGATATGGGATGTTAGTGCTATTGGTCTGTAGTTCTTTGCTGTTGCTTTACTGCCCCCTTTGTGGAGTGGGGCTATGTCTGTTGTTTTTAGTAACTGTGGGACGACCCCCGTGTCCATGCTCCCTCTCCATAGGATGGAAAAGGCTCGTGATAGGGGCTTCTTGCAGTTCTTGATGAACACGGAGTTCCATGAGTCTGGCCCTGGGGCAGAGTGCATGGGCATGTCATTTATCGCCTGTTCGAAGTCATTTGGCGTCAGGATAACATCGGATAGGCTTGTGTTAATCAAATTTTGTGGCTTTCTCATAAAAAAATAATTTTTATCTTCTACTCTCAGTCTGGTTAGCGGCTTGCTAAAAACTGAGTCATATTGGGACTTGAGTAGCTCACTCATTTCCTTGCTGTCATCTGTGTAGGACCGATCTTGTTTAAGTAGGGGCCCAATACTGGACGTTGTTCTCGACTTTGATTTGGCATAGGAGAAGAGATACTTTGGGTTTCTTTCGATTTCATTTATGGCTTTTAGTTCTTCCCGCGATTCCTGACTCCTATAAGATTCCTTTAGCTTAAGTTCGATGCTTGCTATTTCTCTGACCAGTGTCTCCCTACGCATTTCAGATATATTGACCTCTTTTAGCCGCTCTGTTATTCTTTTCCGTCGCCTGTCTCTTTCTATTTTACATCTACTCCTCCTTTTTCTTAGAGGAATAAGCCTTGTGCATACATCGAGTGCCACCAAGTTAATCTGTTCTAGGCATAAGTTGGGGTCTGTGTTGCTTAGTATATCTTCCCAGCTTATATCGGTTAGGACTTGGTTTACTTGGTCCCACTTTATGTTTTTGTTATTGAAGTTGAATTTGGTGAATGCTCCCTCGTGACTAGTCTCATTATGTCGATCTAGGGCTCCGCGCATACATGTCTGAACCTCAATTATGTTGTGATCTGAGTATATTGTTTTTGATATGGTGACATTTCTTATCAGATCATCATTGTTAGTGAAGATGAGGTCTAGTGTATTCTCCAGTCTAGTAGGCTCTATTATTTGCTGGTTTAAATTGATTTTTGTGCAGAGATTTAAAAGCTCGTGTGAGTGTGAGTTTTCATCAGAGCTGCCTCCTGGTGTTATTACTGCAACAATATTATTTGCTATATTCCTCCATTTTAGGTGCCTTAAGTTGAAATCCCCCAGGAGCAAGATGTTGGGTGCAGGAGCTGGAAGATTTTCCAGACAGTGGTCAATTTTTAACAGCTGTTCCTGGAATTTCTGGGATGTTGCATCTGGAGGCTTGTAGACTACCACAATGACTAGGTTTTGGTTCTCGACCTTTACTGCTAAAACTTCCACTACATCAATTGAGGCATTAAGCAGTTCTGTGCAAACAAGTGACTCTGCACTGTACAGGCCAACCCCCCCCCCCTTTTTGCCTGTTCACTCTGTCACATCTGTATAGGTTGTAACCTGGGATCCATATTTCGTTGTCCAAGTGATCCTTTATGTGGGTCTCAGTGAAAGCCGCGAACATTGCCTTTGCCTCTGCAAGCAGTCCACGGATGAAAGGTATTTTGTTGTTTGTTGCTGGCTTTAGACCCTGTATATTTGCAAAGAAGAATGTCATCGGACTGGTGGTATTATTGGTACTGGGGGGGGGGGATTTTTTTTCCGGCATTAGTATCTGTATCTGTTGGTTTGGAGTGGAGGCCATCGACTGTGGTTCCACTCCAGGAATGACTGGATTTGGTGTACGATTTCTGCCATTTCCTGCCAGTTTTTTTTCCTTTCTGGCACTAAAAAACCTCTCCCTCTTGAGTGGCTGTGGCTACCCAGGTTTTCCCATGGCCTGGATGTTTTGTATCTTTTTGTCCCCTTTAGAAGGTGTGCCTGGCAATTTAAGTTATAGCACAGTCTTTCCTGTACTGAAGAGGTACACAGTTCGGGGTGAAAAAGCTTACAGGAAGGGAGTTTGCATTTTCCTGTTGTCATATGGGCATGGCATTTTCTAGGGTGGTCATAGTTGCACGTCCCGTCTGTTTTTCCAGATTTCCCATGTCTGCAGATACCAAGTGCATAGTATGTGCACAGGCTTGGTTTCCGTTTGCCTTGGATTTCTGTGACTGTATTCCCTGTTGGTGCATGTTTCCCTGTCTTATTCCTATCCTCCCTAGCACCAACAATGGAGCTCCCACCAGTTGTTTTTGGTAATATATCCTCACTATTGCTAGTGGAGTCCTCTTGTTTGCTATTTCCTGTGGTATTTCTAGTTTGCAATATTGGTTTTATCTTATCTGTCTGTTAGTGATGCTTCCGTTACTGTTGCTGTTCTTCCCGCTCTTGCTTCTGTTCTTATCTTTCTCCTATTGCTCTCGGTACTATTTACTCTTCTTTCTAGTAGGGTGACAGCTTACAAGTTAGAAGAGTTGAGGACGTGTTAAGTCAGTGCTATGACGTGTGATGGCGCTCTTAAAGCATCAGGACACAAAGTCATAATTTGGGACCTTCACTGTTTATACTGTAGTAAATAAACCTCATAATGAAGCATTATTATTATTATTATAAAAAGAAGCGCTAAACCCACTAGGGTCATAGAGTGCTGCAGGGCAGGGGGTGTGACTGTAGCAGAAAATACCATAATGACGATGTTTTATGCATGGTGTTATATTATTATTATAATTATTATTATTATTATTATTATTATTATTATTATTATTTATGACGGAGTGTTCAACCTTTAGGAAGGGAAGACGATTATAATCAGCTTCGACCTTTTGAAGGGAATGTTTAATTCCAATTGTTTGTATCCAGAGTCGTCAGAGGTCTCAAGGTACAACCTTCTTGAAGGGTGAAGCCACATAACCTTTAGGTACGTATACGCATCTTGAAAGAACAAAAAAATCAATGCTCTGCTATCTCATCGCTGCCATAGGTGTTGAAGACACAGATTGTCCTAACACAAACTTTGGCAACCCATCAAATTATATATCTAATAAATTATATATCTGACATTCCGGCATATAAGGCGCGCTTTTTTCCTACAAGTCTTGGAAAACCAGCCTGCTTCTTATATGCTCAAGGTCAGGGTTAAGGGTAGGCTTTGCCTTAGGCTTTAGCGTAAAGTAAGAGGGTAAATACTGATTTACCATTATGATACTTGTCGTGCGCCTTATATGCCGGAAAATACGGTAAGCAAAAGTCGTGACGGCTTCGAAACAGACAGTATACCCACCCACTAAACACCTAAGTCTGGAATGCCTTATTTATAAACAAACGCAAAATACTATTAGCACTAGTACTCAGAGTTGTGTGGCAGGAGAGGTGAGATTTTGGTGAAATTTCAGAGGCTGTAAAATGTGCCGACGTGGCAATTTTAACAGAGGTAACAGAGCGATGGTAAAATATTGCTCACCACTATTGTTAACATAAAACCTCATAAAAGCCTTTGAATGGATGCTGAGACGCCAGCTTACTCAGGAGATGGTTTCTCAGAAAGTACACAAAACCAGCTTCTCACCGCCCATCATACTAATATCAGGGCCGCCCTCACCTTCTTCCTCCGCTCTCACACTTTCACCAGGGATTTCAAAAAGGCTTTGGATCAGGTGCAAATTCCTGCTCCCGCTGGGAGAGTGATGCTGTGACCTGCTGGAGAAGTTCCTTCCCTGGTGGGTGAGTGATGCTGTGTCCTGAGGGCGAAGTTCCTTCCCTGGTGGATGAGTGATGCTGTGTCCTGAGGGAGAAGTTCCTTCCCTGGTGGGTGAGTGATGCTATGTCCTGAGGGAGAAGTTTCTTCCCTGGTGGGTGAGTGAGGCTGTGTCCTGAGGGAGAAGTTCCTTCCCTGGTGGGTGAGTGATGCTGTGTCCTGAGGGAGAAGTTCCTTCCCTGGTGGGTGAGTGATGCTATGTCCTGAGGGAGAAGTTTCTTCCCTGGTGGGTGAGTGATGCTGTGTCCTGAGGGAGAAGTTCCTTCCCTGGTGGGTGAGTGATGCTGTGTCCTGAGGGAGAAGTTCCTTCCCTGGTGGGTGAGTGATGCTGTGTCCTGAGGGAGAAGTTCCTTCCCTGGTGGGTGAGTGATGCTGTGTCCTAAGGGAGAAGTTCCTTCCCTGGTGGGTGAGTGATGCTGTGTCCTGAGGGAGAAGTTCCTTCCCTGGTGGGTGAGTGATGCTGTGTCCTGAGGGAGAAGTTTCTTCCCTGGTGGGTGAGTGATGCTGTGTCCTGAGGGAGAAGTTCCTTCCCTGGTGGGTGAGTGATGCTGTGTCCTGAGGGAGAAGTTCCTTCCCTGGTGGGTGAGTGATGCTGTGTCCTGAGGGAGAAGTTCCTTCCCTGGTGGGTGAGTGATGCTGTGTCCTGAGGGAGAAGTTCCTTCCCTGGTGGGTGAGTGATGCTGTGTCCTGAGGGAGAAGGTCCTTCCCTGGTGGGTG
>NC_091369.1:7023080-7028080 GCF_038502225.1 Cherax quadricarinatus
GTACACTCTATACTATATATATATATATATATATATATATATATATATATATATATATATATATATATATATATATATATATATATATATATAGATGGCAGTATATTTCAAGAGCTTACTATTATCCCCTCCCTATCCATCATTTCCCCTCCCTCTCCATCATTTCCCCTCCCTCTCTATCATTTCTTCATCTCCTTCTTTTTCCTAACTCTCTTCTCCCCTTTCGTTTGCATTCCTTCTTCCTGTTTCTCTTCTCTTCCTCCTATCAAAAATCACACTTACTATTCCCCTCCTCTCCCTTTTCTCACCGTCTCCCTCCCTCTCTCTCTCCCTCCCTCCCTCTCTCCCTCCCTCCAGGGCTCAATCAAGTCCTTTGCAATGCCACTCACACTGTCAATATTTATACGAGAAGCCTGCGATGTATCACATGTTGCATCCTGCAACGCAGTGTGTCACAAAGGTCACCAAAGCTGAGATGTGTCGGATGTTGCAGGCAGAAACACAGGGTACCAGCAACACAACCCAGCACCTACTTACCAAAGGAGCACATTATTATTATTATTATTATTATTATTATTACAAGACTCTCAACCCCTGTGGGTTATATAACGTTGTCCTAATGATATGATATTGAATGAACAAGGTGTGAATTGGGGAGTATCAGGCAGCAGAATGTCAACGACCTGGTGACGACCAGATGAATGAAGGAGACAGACGTGTGGTCAGTGACCTAGAAGCAGGTGTAGTACTACCACCACAGGGGTCGTCATCGCCTGGGGGCACTGTATTACAGCACTCAATAAGTCTAAATAAGAGCCAAGTGATTCCACTTTAAGAGAACACACTCACTCGGACGTTTCTCTCATGTGTTGTACTGTGGCCAAGTCTGGCCAGTAGTGTGGCCAAGTCTGGTCCGCAGTGTGGCCAAGTCTGACCAGTAGTGTGGCCAAGTCTGACCACATTACTAGAAAGCAATAGTCTCTGGTCTACAGGAGAGATTAACAGTAATGTTGGGGTATTACTGTCGCGTGCGTGCGTGTGTGTAATTACCAAGTTGTACTCACCTGGTTGTGATTGCAGGGGTCGATTCACAGCTCCTGGCCTCGCTTCTTCACTGGTCGCTACTAGACCACTCTTCCTGCCCCATGAGCTTGATCATACCTCTTCTTAAAGCTATGTATGGATCCTGCCTCCACTACATCTCTTCCCAGACTATTCTACTTCCTGATAACTCTGTGACTGAAGAAATACGTCCTAACATCCCTGTGATTCATCTGAGTCTTCAACTTTGCGTGTGTATTCTGTAACACGTGTGTGTGTGTGTGTGTGTGTGTGTGTTCACTGGTATAATCTACGCTTTATATCACCTATCTTCGTCTTCTTATTCTTCTTAACTGTCTTCTTTTCCACCATGCAATAACCGAAGAATGCGTCTTCCGATCGATTTCAACAAAGCCAAGGAATGATACTGCTCAGCAAAGTTCCTTATCTGCCAAATTTAGCATAAATTTTGTGGGTTATTATACTCAAGCTACCGAAAGACATACTCAGGATAAACAACACTGGTTATCTAGGACTGGAGATGGAGAACAACAGCTAGGATAGACAACACTGGTTATCTAGGACTGGAGATAGAGAACAACAGCTAGGATAGACAACACTGGTTATCTAGGACTGGAGATGGAGAACAACAGCTAGGATAGACAACACTGGTTATCTAGGACTGGAGATAGAGAACAACAGCTAGGATAGACAACACTGGTTATCTAGGACTGGAGATAGAGAACAACAGCTAGGATAGACAACACTGGTTATCTAGGACTGGAGATAGAGAACAACAGCTAGGATAGACAACACTGGTTATCTAGGACTGGAGATAGATAACAACAGCTAGGACAGACAACACTGGTTATCTAGGACTGGAGATAGATAACAACAGCTAGGACAGACAACACTGGTTATCTAGGACTGGAGATAGGGAACAACAGCTAGGATAGACAACGCTGGTTATCTAGGACTGGAGATAGAGAACAACAGCTAGGATAGACAACGCTGGTTATCTAGGACTGGAGATAAGAGAACAACAGCTAGGATAGACAACGCTGGTTATCTAGGACTGGAGATAGAGAACAACAGCTAGGATAGACAACGCTGGTTATCTAGGACTGGGAATAGTGACGAATAGCTGGGACAGACTGCCTTGGTTATCTAAGACTGAGCTGAGAGATTAGTAAACGCTGAGCTGAGCTGAGACGAGCACGGACCAGGAGGTGGAGTTCAACAAGCGCGTGAAACACAAACCCTCGCAAATCTTAACTTTCACCTTATTTTACTCACTGAGATCATTATGTTATATTTCTCAAGTTACGTACATGTACGTAACTGGTCTTCTTGTCTTGTACGTACAAGTACAGGCAACTGGTCTTCCTGTCTTGCACGTACAAGTAAAGTCAACTGGTCTTCCTGTCTTGCACGTACAAGTACAGGCAACTGGTCTTCTTGTCTTGCACGTACAAGTACAGGCAACTGGTCTTCCTGTCTTGCACGTACAAGTACAGGCAACTGGTCTTCCTGTCTTGCACGTACAAGTACAGGCAACTGGTCTTCCTGTCTTGCACGTACAAGTACAGGCAACTGGTCTTCCTGTCTTGCACGTACAAGTACAGACAACAGGTCTTCCTGTCTTGCACGTACAAGTACAGACAACAGGTCTTCCTGGGTGGCATTCAGCATTCCCGGAGGAGGAAGCGCATGCAACCTTTCCTTGTGCACGCATCATTGCCTCTGCCATCCCAGCTCACGACCTCTGCAACCCTGACGTACGACGCTGCAGCCCTGGTGTACGATGTTGCAGTCCTTACTTAAGAAGCTGCAGTCCTGACGTACGACGCTGCAGCCCTGACCTACGACGCTGCAGCCTTGATATACGAAGCTGCAACCCTGACGTACGACGCTGCAGCCTGACTTACGACGCTGCAACCCTGACCTACAACGCTGTAGCCCTGACCTACGACGCTGTAGCCCTGACCTACGACGCTGCAGCCTTAATGTAGGAAGCTGCAACCCTGACGTACGACGCTGCAGCCCTGACGTACGACCGTGCATTCGATACACACCCCTCACTATTTACAACTGGCTGATCAGGCCAAGTTAACACCATACACTTGATACACCTTTGAAGGTTTTCGAGAATTATCCTACTCTCACAGCACGGTCCTGGGACAGGTTTGTCTGTTGTTTATTTAGACAATTACGCTGTACTGCTGGCGCCTAGCCCGTCCACATATCCTTCACAGCCTGAGTAATCCGGCACTTGGCGGTGGAATTAAGTCTAAGTTTTCTCTTAAAGACTACACTTGTTCCGGCAGTGTGTCTGATATATATTAGAATGCTGAATAATCTGGGCCCACGGATGCTGACAATGTTCTCTCATTGTGTCCACGGCGTCCCCGCTTTTCACTGGGATTATTTTACTCTCCTCAATATCTCTCATTCCAGTATGTTATTATGGCAGTGTGCAGATTTTAGACTATGTCCTCAAGTACCTTCTATGTATAAATTACCATGTGTCTCTCCTCCGCCCCACTAAGTACATATTTAAGATTTTGAGGCGTTCCTAATAATTTAAATATTGTATTTTCTCTAAGTGAGCTGTAAATGATCTTTGAATCTGTTCTAGTTCTGATGTTTCTCCTGCCTTGAACGGAGCGGTCAACACTAAACAATATTCCAAGTGAGATAGCCCAAGTTATTCGAAAAGTGTCACCACTGTCATTATCTCCCTTGTTTCAATACTTCTCATTATCGACCGCATCATTTTCCTAGCTGTAGTGACATTAACCTTACCGAGTTCATTAAAGGATAAGTCAGCTGACATCATTAAACCCAGATCCTTCGCGCGTTTCACTCTATTTGGTAATTCTCTTGCGTTTTGTATACAGTGCTGTTTCATTAATAAAAGTATCTGAGGATGCATATGTAACTTTTACATATCTCTTGTTACATTATAATTATTATACTCAGTGGTTAAGGGTTATACAACACCTGAGAATATGAGGTAATCGGGTTCTATCCAGGAACCGGAGGAAAATTCTAATTTCTTGGATCAAGAGCCCTTCACAAGCATCAAGACCCTTCTCATGAAGAATATTCTATTTTATATAAAAAGTGGCATTTATAACTATATTGCATACAAGAATAAGACGCATTTAGGAGAGTGGAAACGTGCGTCTTGTCAGTGGTCCAAGCAGGACCCAAACGTCGCTCGTAAGGAGGGTTATGTGACTTTTTTATATTCATTAACTGGAATAAAGTTACCTGGTAGCACCAAGAGCATCACTAATCAGGTGTGGAAGCGGGCCGCGGGGGCGGTGATCCACACACTGGATGGCAGGTAGGCGGACCTGACGCCTGCCTCTGTGAAAGGTCAACACAAGAGAGAGAACCAATTAATAAGTAACAGCTGAGGCACACCAGGCAACACCCACCACCATAGTTACGCTACTCTTGTTTCCCTTCTTTTTCTTCTTCTTTAGTAGGATTAGCTAAAGTCTGTCTACCACACGATGGTCAGTAACGCTGCGTGTCACATGTACACCATCAGCCAAGAATATTTTAATACCTAAAATAAGAATTATGGTAAATTAATTGTATCTTAATAATGACAGATACTCACCTCTCGGTGTGTATATATATAGACAGACAAACCTTTGTGTATATACACTGAGAGAAACAACTGTTTGTATATATATATATATGTATATATATATATATATGTATATATATATATATATATATATATATATATATATATATATATATATATATATATATATATATATATATATATATATATATATATATATATATATATTCCAGCGCTCTTTAATAACAATTAATAAATGACTATAAGATATTATCGTACATATTTTTTTTAATTTCTCCGCATAGGGAAAATAATTATAAAAAACGCCACATCATTAATCATTAACAAACAGGTT
>NC_091369.1:7033080-7043080 GCF_038502225.1 Cherax quadricarinatus
CCAGCAGATCTAAACAGATTTACAAGTATTAATCTCCCAAGTAGGATCACTGGAGCTAAAATACTGAAGAGCTTTAAAAATAGGTTAGGCAAATGTATGAGGAATTAAGACACATGTGAAACATCTGGGTATCTTTATTTGTAGACGTTTCGCCAACCAGTGGCTTCATCAACACAAGCATATAAAATGAAGACTGTAGTACTATATACAAACGACATAATCAATCCTTCAGCCTTGAAGGGCGAAACGTCTACAAATAAAGACACCCAGAATTTGCACATGTGTCAAATTATTCATCTTGTCGGTACTGTATACCATTCATATAGAGGCAAATATATGAGAGAGAGAAGGAATGGGTTTGGTTAGGCCAGCCTAACATGGGTTACTGAAGCTGTCAGTAAGTGTTTTAGAAAAGCGACAAGTTGATAAATAAGACACTTGTGTAGCTTTATTCTGGAAACGTTTCTCCAGCCAGTGGCTTCTTCGGTCCAATGCAGAGAAAGGTGGAAGATGAGGAGGAGTTTGAGATAATCAGTCCCTAAGCCTGGAGTCGATGTGTTTAGTCCATGAAGAGTGATGGGCTAAACACATCGACTCCAGGAAGAGGGACTGATTACCCCATACAGTAATAATTCTGTTTTGGACTGATAAAGCCAGAGTAAAGATGCCTAAGTGTTGTACATGCGCCTTATTTATCAAATTTGTTACTTTTGTGTACCATAAATAATAATGATGACCTGGTTAGCAACCAGGAGGTCTGGTCTGAGACCAGGTCACGGGGATGACATGGTTAGCAACCAGGAGGTCTGGTCTGAGACCAGGTCACGGGGATGACATGGTTAGCAACCAGGAGGTCTGGTCTGAGACCAGGTCACGGGGATGACATGGTTAGCAACCAGGAGGTCTGGTCTGAGACCAGGTCACGGGGATGACATGGTTAGCAACCAGGAGGTCTGGTCTGAGACCAGGTCACGGGGATGACATGGTTAGCAACCAGGAGGTCTGGTCTGAGACCAGGTCACGGGGATGACATGGTTAGCAACCAGGAGGTCTGGTCTGAGACCAGGTCACGGGGATGACATGGTTAGCAACCAGGAGGTCTGGTCTGAGACCAGGTCACGGGGATGACATGGTTAGCAACCAGGAGGTCTGGTCTGAGACCAGGTCATGGGGATGACATGGTTAGCAACCAGGAGGTCTGGTCTGAGACCAGGTCACGGGGATGACATGGTTAGCAACCAGGAGGTCTGGTCTGAGACCAGGTCACGGGGATGACATGGTTAGCAACCAGGAGGTCTGGTCTGAGACCAGGTCACGGGGATGACATGGTTAGCAACCAGGAGGTCTGGTCTGAGACCAGGTCACGGGGATGACATGGTTAGCAACCAGGAGGTCTGGTCTGAGACCAGGTCACGGGGATGACCTGGTTAACCAGGTCTGATCTGAGACCAGGTCACGGGGATGACCTGGTTAGCAACTAGGTCTGGTTTAAGACCAGATCACGGGGATGACCTGGTTAACCAGGTCTGGTCTGAGACCAGGTCACGGAGATGACCTGGTTAGCAACTAAACAGTATTGGGATGTACTGGGGAGGGTCATTATTAACAGTACAGGGAAGGGTCAGTATAGAGTACTGGGGTGGATCAGAATAGAGTACTGGGGTGGGTAAGTATAGAGTACTGGGGTGGATCAGTATAGAGTACTGGGGAGGGTCAGTATAGAGTACCGAGGTGAGCCAGTATACTGGGGTGAATCAGTATAGAGTACTGGGGTGGGCCAGTACAGAGTACTGAGGTGGACCAGTACAGAGTACTGGGGTGGGCCAGTACAGAGTACTGAGGTGGACCAGTACAAAGTACTGAGGTGGACCAGTACAGAGTACTGAGGTGGGCCAGTACAGAGTACTGAGGTGGGCCAGTACAGAGTACTGAGGTGGGCCAGTACAGAGTACTGAGGTGGGCCAGTACAGAGTACTGAGGTGGGGCAGTACAGAGTACTGAGGTGGGGCAGTACAGAGTACTGAGGTGGGCCAGTACAGAGTACTGAGGTGGGGCAATACAGAGTACTGAGGTGGGGCAGTACAGAGTACTGAGGTGGGGCAGTACAGAGTACTGAGGTGGGGCAGTACAGAGTACTGAGGTGGGGCAGTACAGAGTACTGAGGTGGGGCAGTACAGAGTACTGAGGTGGGGCCGTACAGAGTACTGAGGTGGGGCAGTACAGAGTACTGAGGTGGGGCAGTACAGAGTACTGAGGTGGGCCAGTACAGAGTACTGAGGTGGGGCAGTACAGAGTACTGAGGTGGGGCCAGTACAGAGTACTGAGGTGGGGCAGTACAGAGTACTGAGGTGGGGCAGTACAGAGTACTGAGGTGGGCCAGTACAGAGTACTGAGGTGGGGCAGTACAGAGTAGTGAGGTGGGGCAGTACAGAGTACTGAGGTGGGGCAGTACAGAGTACTGAGGTGGGGCAGTACAGAGTACTGAGGTGGGGCAGTACAGAGTACTGGGGTGGGCCAGTACAGAGTACTGGGGTGGGGCAGTACAGAGTACTGAGGTGGGGCAGTACAGAGTACTGAGGTGGGGCAGTACAGAGTACTGAGGTGGGGCAGTACAGAGTACTGAGGTGGGGCAGTACAGAGTACTGAGGTGGGGCAGTACAGAGTACTGAGGTGGGGCAGTACAGAGTACTGAGGTGGGGCAGTACAGAGTACTGAGGTGGGCCAGTACAGAGTACTGAGGTGGGGCAGTACAGAGTACTGAGGTGGGCCAGTACAGAGTACTGAGGTGGGGCAGTACAGAGTACTGAGGTGGGGCAGTACAGAGTACTGAGGTGGGGCAGTACAGAGTACTGAGGTGGGGCAGTACAGAGTACTGAGGTGGGGCAGTACAGAGTACTGAGGTGGGCCAGTACAGAGTACTGAGGTGGGGCAGTACAGAGTACTGAGGTGGGGCAGTACAGAGTACTGAGGTGGGCCAGTACAGAGTACTGAGGTGGGCCAGTACAGAGTACTGAGGTGGGGCAGTACAGAGTACTGAGGTGGGCCAGTACAGAGTACTGAGGTGGGGCAGTACAGAGTACTGAGGTGGGCCAGTACAGAGTACTGAGGTGGGGCAGTACAGAGTGCTGAGGTGGGGCAGTACAGAGTACTGAGGTGGGGCAGTACAGAGTACAATAAAGGTAAAAAGAACACAAAGCCCTGAATAGCCATCAAGTGGTTATTAGTGGCTATTAGAGGTGATTGGTACCACTTGAGAGTGTCCATCACGAGGGAGCGGCACTTCTCATGGGCAGGAAAGTGCCACTGCCACAGTGGCAGCCGCTCCCACGCTTTCCACGCCAGGGTGCCATCACTGCCCTCACTCAGTGACCTACCTGGTTGGAAGCACAGAGTGCCATCCCTGCCCTCAGTGACCTACCTGATGGGGAGCACAGGGCGGACGCTCAAGTAATGGGATGGAGGCTCCAATAATGGGACTGAGGCTCCAGTAATGGGATGGAGGCTCCAATAATGGGACTGAGGCTCAAGTAATGGGATGGAGGCTCCAATAATGGGACTGAGGCTCAAGTAATGGGATGGAGGCTCCAATAATGGGACTGAGGCTCCAGTAATGGGATGGAGGCTCCAATAATGGGACTGAGGCTCCAATAATGGGACTGAGGCTCCAGTAATGCGATGGAGGCTCCAATAATGGGACTGAGGCTTCAGTAATTGGATGGAGGCTCCAATAATGAGATTGAGGCTCCAGTAATGTGATGAAGGCTCCAATAATGGGACTGAGGCTTCAGTAATGGGATGGAGGCTCCAATAATGGGACTGAGGCTTCAGTAATGGGATGGAAGCTCCAATAATGGGACTGAGACTTCAGTAATGGGATGGAGGCTCCAATAATGGAACTGAGGCTTCAGTAATGGGATGGAGGCTCCAATAGTGGGACTGAGGCTTCAGTAATGGGATGGAGGCTCCAATAGTGGGACTGAGGCTTCAGTAATGGGATGGAGGCTCCAATAATGGGACTGAGGCTTCAGTAATGGGATGGAGGCTCCAATAATGAGAATGAGGCTTCAGTAATGGGATGGAGGCTCCAATAGTGGGACTGAGGCTTTAGTAATGGGAAGGAGGCTCCAATAATGGGACTGAGGCTTCAGTAATGGGATGGAGGCTCCAATAATGGGACTGAGGCTTCAGTAATGGGATGGAAGCTCCAATAATGGGACTGAGGCTTCAGTAATGGGATGGAGGCTCCAATAATGGAACTGAGGCTTCAGTAATGGGATGGAGGCTCCAATAGTGGGACTGAGGCTTCAGTAATGGGATGGAGGCTCCAATAGTGGGACTGAGGCTTCAGTAATGGGATGGAGGCTCCAATAATGGGACTGAGGCTTCAGTAATGGGATGGAGGCTCCAATAATGAGACTGAGGCTTCAGTAATGGGATGGAGGCTCCAATAATGGGACTGAGGCTTCAGTAATGGGATGGAGGCTCCAATAATGGGACTGAGGCTTCAGTAATGGGATGGAGGCTCCAATAGTGGGACTGAGGCTTCAGTAATGGGATGGAGGCTCCAGTAATGAGACAGACTCCAGTAATGGGACTGAGGCTCCAGCCTCCACACTTAAATTGAGATGAAAGACCCACAAGGGTTTAACGCTTCAAACAGTAACATCAATACGTAATAACAACAATAATGATAATAATAATAAATACAATATTAATAATATAAATAATAATAATAATAATAATGAGGATACTTATGTCAGAAAATAGTTTTGATGGGGTATCTTGATGGTAAAGATCTTTTGATCCAAGGAATCAGAGCTACCCACCCTCTTCCCATCAAGCACTTCTCATTAACCTCCCCCCACCAAGCCCCACTTATCCCCGCCCACCACCCTCATATCTTGGGCCCACTCCCACCCACCTTCACACTGTACCATCATCAATCACCCACAACAACTGGCTTCACACCGTTCTCAGTCCTCCTCAATCACCTCACCGAGGTGCACCTTCAAATTACGCCCTTCAAACCACTCTATCCCGACAACCTCGCCACTTGCGGACACCAATGCTTCCTAGTCTGACTGGAAGTGTAGTTTGTTCCCACTGCCCATCTTCTACAGTGACGTTAAGTACTTTCCTCAAAATTATACACACAAATAAAAAAAAAAGTACAAACACCTTTCAAAGTATATACCCTGAAATTTCTCGGTATATATACTCCTGACTGATGCTATATACCATTTCTGACTGGTCCCACTGGCCGTCTTCTGGAGTAAGGTTGAGTACTTTCGTAAAAATTGTGTGTGTGTGTGTGTGTGTGTGTGTGTGTGTGTGTGTGTGTGTGTGTGTGTGTGTGTGTGTGTGTGTGTGTGTGTGTGTGTGTGTGTGTGTGTGTGTGCACTCACCTAATTGTACTCACCTAATTGTGGTTTCAGGGGTCGTACTCACCTAGTTGAGGTTGCGGGGGTCGAGTCCGAGCTCCTGGCCCCGCCTCTTCACTGATCGCTACTAGGTCACTCTCCCTGAGCCGTGAGCTTTATTATACCTCTGCTTAAAGCTATGTATGGATCCTGCCTCCACTACATCGCTTCCCAAACTATTCCACTTACTGACTACTCTGTGGCTGAAGAAATACTTCCTAACATCCCTGTGATTCATCTGTGTCTTCAGCTTCCAACTGTGTCCCCTTGTTACTGTGTCCAATCTCTGGAACATCCTGTCTTTGTCCACCTTGTCAATTCCTCTCAGTATTTTGTATGTCGTTATCATGTCCCCCCTATCTCTCCTGTCCTCCAGTGTCGTCAGGTTGATTTCCCTTAACCTCTCCTCGTAGGACATACCTCTTAGCTCTGGGACTAGTCTTGTTGCAAACCTTTGCACTTTCTCTAGTTTCTTCACGTGCTTGGCTAGGTGTGGGTTCCAAACTGGTGCCGCATACTCCAATATGGGCCTAACATACACGGTGTACAGGGTCCTGAATGATTCCTTATTAAGATGTCGGAATGCTGTTCTGAGGTTTGCTAGGCGCCCAAATGCTGCAGCAGTTATTTGGTTGATGTGCGCTTCAGGTGTTATACTCACCCCAAGATCTTTTTCCTTGAGTGAGGTTTGTAGTCTCTGACCCCCTAGACTGTACTCCGTCTGCGGCCTTCTTTGCCCTTCCCCAATCTTCATGACTTTGCACTTGGTGGGATTGAACTCCAGGAGCCAATTGCTGGACCAGGTCTGCAGCCTGTCCAGATCCCTTTGTAGTTCTGCCTGGTCTTCGATCGAGTGTATTCTTCTCATCAACTTCACGTCATCTGCAAACAGGGACACCTCAGAGTCTATTCCTTCCATCATGTCGTTCACAAATACCAGAAACAGCACTGGTCCTAGGACTGACCCCTGCGGGACCCCGCTGGTCACAGGTGCCCACTCTGACACCTCGCCACGTACCATGACTCGCTGCTGTCTTCCTGACAAGTATTCCCTGATCCATTGTAGTGCCTTCCCTGTTATCCCTGCTTGGTCCTCCAGTTTTTGCACCAATCTCTTGTGTGGAACTGTGTCAAACGCCTTCTTGCAGTCCAAGAAAATGCAATCCACCCACCCCTCTCTCTCTTGTCTTACTGCTGTCACCATGTCATAGAACTCCAGTAGGTTTGTGACACAGGATTTCCCGTCCCTGAAACCATGTTGGCTGCTGTTGATGAGATCATTCCTTTCTATGTGTTCCACCACTCTTCTCCTGATAATCTTCTCCATGATTTTGCATACTATACATGTCAGTGACACTGGTCTGTAGTTTAATGCTTCATGTCTGTTTCCTTTTTTAAAGATTGGGACTACATTTGCTGTCTTCCATGCCTCAGGCAATCTCCCTGTTTCGATAGATGTATTGAATATTGTTGTTAGGGGTACACATAGCGCCTCTGCTCCCTCTCTCAATACCCATGGGGAGATGTTATCTGGCCCCATTGCCTTTGAGGTATCTAGCTCACTCAGAAGCCTCTTCACTTCTTCCTCGGTTGTGTGCACTGTGTCCAGCACTTGGTGGTGTGCCCCACCTCTCCGTCTTTCTGGAGTCCCTTCTGTCTCCTCTGTGAACACTTCTTTGAATCTCTTGTTGAGTTCTTCACATACTTCACGGTCATTTCTTGTTGTCTCTCCTCCTTCCTTCCTTAGCCTGATTACCTGGTCCTTGACTGTTGTTTTCCTCCTGATGTGGCTGTACAACAGTTTCGGGTCAGATTTGGCTTTCGCTGCTATGTCATTTTCATATTGTCTTTGGGCCTCCCTTCTTATCTGTGCATATTCGTTTCTGGCTCTACGACTGTTCACCTTATTCTCCTGGGTCCTTTGCCTTCTATATTTCTTCCATTCCCTAGCACACTTGGTTTTTGCCTCCCTGCACCTTTGGGTAAACCATGGGCTCATCCTGGCTTTTTCATTAATCCTGTTACCCTTGGGTACAAACCTCTCCTCAGCCTCCTTGCATTTTGTTGCTACATATTCCATCATCTCATTAACTGGCTTCCCTGCCAGTTCTCTGTCCCACTGAACCCCGTTCAGGTAGTTCCTCATTCCTGTGTAGTCCCCTTTCTTGTAGTTTGGCTTCATTCGTCCTGGCCTTCCTGCTTCTCCCTCCACTTGTAGCTCTACTGTGTATTCGAAGCTTAAAACCACATGGTCACTGGCCCCTAGGGGTCTTTCATATGTGATGTCCTCGATATCTGCACTACTGAAGGTGAATACTAAGTCCAGCCTTGCTGGTTCATCCTCTCCTCTCTCTCTTGTAGTGTCCCTTACGTGTTGGTACATGAAGTTCTCCAGTACCACCTCCATCATCTTAGCCCTCCATGTATCTTGGCCCCCATGTGGGTTCAAGTTCTCCCAATCGATCTCCTTGTGGTTAAAGTCACCCATGATCAGGAGCTTTGCCCTGCATGCATGAGCTCTTCTGGCCACTCTAGCCAGTGTGTCAACCATCGCTCTATTGCTCTCGTCGTACTCTTGCCTTGGCCTCCTGCTGTTCTGTGGACGACGTTTCGGTCCGACTTGGACCAATAACAAAGTCACAGTGTGACTTTGTCAATGGTCCAAGTCGGACCGAAACGTCGTCGTAAGCTTCTGTCTTTTATGTGCGGGTTATTTGTGTATGTAAGAAACCTGCTTCTACCACTTCTAAGCCGAAATCATTCCACTTCCCAAACAATCTGAGCTTGAAGAAATACTTCCTAAAATCCCTTTGGTCCATTTGTGATCTTAAACTTCCAGCTGTGTCCTCCCTGTTTCTGTTTCTCGCCTCTGAAACAGCCTATACGTCTACCTTATCAATTTCCCTGAGTATTTTGTATGTTGTTATTATGTCTTCCCAGGTTTTTCTATCCACTGTCGTTAGATCCAGTTGCATTAGCCTCTCAGCCGTTAGCCACTTAGCTCAGTAGGCCTTCTGCAGTGTTCCTCCATTCTTATGTTAAGCTTCGTTGCATACTTTTGCATTTCCTACAGTTTCTTAACCTGTCCTCAGGTGTGGGTTCCATAATGGTGCTGCGTACTCAATGATGGACCTAACGTATGTTGTGTAAAGCACCTATAATGACTCTTTGTTGAGATTCCTGAATGCCACTCTCCGATCTGCCGTGCAAACATTGGCTGCAGAGGATATTCGGTGGTGATGTGAGCCTCTGGCGTTATACTGGGCACTATGTTCACTCCTAGGTCATCCTTTCTAAGTGAAGTCTACAACATCTCTCCCCCTAATGTATACAGTTTCCAATGTTCTTCATCTTCTCCCATTCTTCAGTACCATGCATTTACAGGGGTTGAATTCCAGCAACCACTTATGAGAAATTTTGCAATTTCTCCAGATCAATTTGCAGCTTTTCCCTGTCCTAGTGTGTTTTTTTCAGTTTTACACCATCAGTAAACATAGATACATTTGACTCAATCCCACCAGGAATATGATTCACATAAGCTAGAAAAAGCACTGATCCTAATACTGATCCTTGCGGCACCCCGATAGTTATTCTTCCTCTGACAGTCACTCATTGCTTCCCCATCCCTAAAATACTCTTTGATCTTCCAGAGTTATGTTCCCTATTATTCCCTCCTGAATTTCAAGGTTTTATCCTAGCCTGTACTCTGTCTGCTGTCTTTGAACTTCCCCAATCTTGACTTTCCACTTGGTGGGGTTAAACTCCAGGAGCCAGTTGCTGGACCAGGCTTGCAGCATGTCCAGATCCCTTCGTAGGCGTACCTGATCCTCATCCGCTTGAATTATTCGTATTAGCTTCACATCGTCTGCAAAAAGACACACCTCTGAATCTATCCCTTCCGTCATGTCATTCACATATACCAGAACAGTACCGGTCCTAGGACTGACCCTTGTGGAACCCCTCTCGTCACACGCGCCCACTCTGACACCTCGTCACTTACCATCACTCGTTGTGTAGAGAGAGAAAGAGACAGAGAGAGTTCAAAGGTTTTTCAGTGATCTGACCTGTGACTTGATAAAGCCCACTGTGTGGGCGGAACATTGCCAATAAAGGATCACATTACATCACATCCATGTCTTGAACCATCTATCCTCTTATCTCAGGGTTTCGAACTCCATTCTAGATCTATCTGTTTCACAGCTAACCTATAAATAGGATTTAAATCCGTAGCTGAAGTTTGGATTCCTACTGCATTGTGATCAAATAATCATACAATGGATCACCACGAGCCGAAGCGCCAGGAGATTTCTCTCCAATTTGTAAGATAGTTGTGAAGTGTTTCTGACACCGTATTGTGACTTACGTCCCATCCATTCATATTTGTATTTTGCACGTCGTAATACATTCATCTCTGTATCATATACATCGTAATACATTCATCTCTGTATCATATACGTCGTAACATTCATCTTTGTATCGTACACGTCGTAATACATTCATCTCTGTATCATATACGTCGTAACACATTCATCTCTGTATCATATACGTCGTAACATTCATCTTTGTATCGTACACGTCAT
>NC_091369.1:7048080-7110580 GCF_038502225.1 Cherax quadricarinatus
AAAGAAATAGGACAGACAGGTAGTGTATAACTACAAGCAGTGTCACTGACATGCATAACAATAATAAAAATATTTATTTCTACGAATACATGATACAACTTATGCAGACATAGCTGACATTTTTAACATACTATACAGGAAGCCCCTGGTTATGCAAAGCATTTCGGGCAACTTGGGATAATTCTATCGCCAGGATGCGACCCACGCCAGTCGACTAGCAACCAGGTACCTACTTACTGCTAGATGAACAGTGCAAGCAAATGTCTTAAGAGAACTCGGCCAATATTTCCACCCGTACCGGGAATCGAACCACGGGCACTCAATGTGTCAGCTGAGTATGCTACCAACCGAGGTTGGGAGAAGATTATCACAAATGCAATTGAGCACCTAGAAGGGAGTGAGCTCATAAATGACAACCAGCACTTGCTGGAGTTCAACAACAAGGTAGCAGAAGTGCGCCAAGGAAAAGATTGTAGGCAGATTCTATACTTTTTGGACTGTGAGGAGACTTCTGGCACAGTAGCGCACAAAAAAGCGAACAAAACACAAGAGGATCAAGCAGGAATAACAGGGATGGCGAAACGTCTACAATAAAGATACCCAGATGTTGCACAGATGTTGCACATAGATGTTGCATCTTCACTACAAGGAATGTTTAACGGGAAGGAAACAGTAATTTTCCGAGAAGTGTCGGAATGGGCACTAGTGACGAGTGGATCTCTATAAGGATCAGTAAGACAAGATTTTTGTTCGGATTTTTAAACCGGAGGGTTAGCCAACCAGGATAACCCAAGAAAGTCGGTGTGTCATCGAGGACTGTCTGTCTTACTTCCACAGGGGTCCTTCAATCTTGTCCCCCAGGATGCCATCGGCAACAGTCGGCTAACATCCGTGTGCATACTTACTGCTAGTTGAACAGTGGCAGAAGCTGTAAGGAAACATGCCGGGGATCGAACCACGGACACTCAGTGTGTGAGACGAGAACGTTGCTTACCAGGCCACGCGAGTGGTAGTATTTCTTGTATACGTGAACATGACGGAAGGATAGTCAGAAAAAAAAATAATCATGGGGGAGCGGTAAACCTGTAGGATTATACAGCACGTGGGGGGATGGTTTAATTCAAGGAATTGGAGCATAGATCCAATTCCCTAGATCAAGAGCCCCTCACCAGCGTCAAGGAACCTCCCTTGAGAGGAAGGATAGTCAGAGATATCCCTTTTCGCAGACGATATGAAACTAATGAGGAGAATACAAACAGGAGAGGACTAGGAAAAATTACAAATAAATGTGGAGATGCTGCAAGTCTGGTCTGAGAGGCGGCTACTAGAATTTAAGTCCAGCAAGTGCTAAGTTATGAAGTTTGAAGAAGGAAAAAAAGACAGCACACGGATTACAAGCTCGAGGGGAAGGCAAAAGCTGCAGACTTCGGGGTGAGCAATGTACCGAGTTTATCACCAGAGGCCCAGATCAACTGAATAACTGCAGCAGCAAACGCGCGAGTGGCAAACCTAAACTTAGTTTACATAAACTTAGCAAGGAGTCATTTACAACACTGTCAGTGCCATAGTGAAGTATGCGGCACCGGTATGAAACCCACACCTGATCAACCAAGTTAAGACACTGGAGATCAGTCCCGAGGCTAAGTCCTACGTGCTAGAAGGAGAGATTAAAAAAATGAAAATGGCAGAATACGGTGACTGGAACAATACACAAATAACCCGCAAACAGGAGAAAAAACTTATAACGATATTTTGGTCCGACTTAAACCATTAACTAGTCACTGGTGACAACAAAGGAAAGAACCAGAGGCGATACGATAATAACGTACAAAATAATGAGAGAATCTGATAGGGATGGACAGAGACAGATTTCGAGGACACAGCTCAAAGATGAATACATAGAAGAGTCACGGGGATGTTAGGAAGTATTTCTTCAGCCTTATAGTAGTCAGGAAGTGGAATGACCTGGACAGTGGAGTTGTAGAGGCAGGATCCACACACAGCTACACACACACACACACACACAAACACACACACACACACACACACACACACACACACACACACACACACACACACACACACACACACACACACACGCACACACACACACACACACACACACACACACACGCGCACACACACACACACACACACACACACACACACACACACCCTGAGCTGAGTCTCGACCCCTGCAACCACAATTAGGTGAGTACACCCTCCGCCACTTGACACCTTAGCCTTAGCCACCTACCCCTCCCCCAAACCACCTAACCCCTCCCCAAACCGTCTAACCCCCGCCCAACAACCTCCCTCCCTCCAATAACCATCCTCCCCCTCACACATAACCCTCCATCACCTCTCTCCCCCAAACCATCTAACTCCCTCCCCCAAACCATCTAACTCCCTCCCCCAACTATCTCTGCCCCTCCAATAACCATCCTCCCCCTCCCCCACAACCATCCATCCCCTCTCCTAACCGTCTATTCCCCTCCCCCTAACCAGGATGAGGACAAGGGGCTCCAAGGACGAATCTGAGAGGGAGGAATGGGAAATAGAGCTCAAAAAAAGGGAGGAAGACTGGGGAAGGAGACTAGATGAGCTGGAAAGGAAGATGGAAGAGAGGTTAGCAGCAGAATGCAGAAGGTGGAAGCAACAGGCCACAGCAGCAGAAATCAAGATAGAGAGATTAGAAGAGGAGCTGAGACATCTGAAACAGCACAGAGACAAAGATATTACAGAAGTAGCATCGGCAATGGCTACATCGAACACAGACAACAGGTCCGAAGGAAGCATGGAAACTAAACTGTATGCAGAGGTCAGAAGGACTCCAGCCACGACACCCCAAGGCAACTGAACTTTTCCAAAAACCATCACCAGTCCTCTGCCACCCCACCCACATTTGGGGCAGAAAGAAAAGTTGAAGGGTTTGGGTACAAAATGCAGATGGATTAACGAATAAACATGAGGAATGGAAAGAAAGAATCAATGGGGAAGTCCCCGAACATGAAAGTTACAGAAAAAAAACCTCATTAGAAAAAAAAGATAATTTTCCCAGAAACAGTTTGGGAAAGATAGGGGGGTGGGGGGGGGAAAATGGGGTTGTTTTTTTTGAAAAAAAATTTTTGGAAATTAGAAAATGGAAGAATGGGTAAAAAGGGAAGAAAAGAACAAAGAGGACCCCATTTGGGAACAAATTTCATGAGTGATGATAATCCCCCAAGAACAAAAAAGGGGGTTTTTGAGAAAATTTGAAGAGGAAACAAACAAGGTGGACCTTTTGGGTGGCAAAAGTCCCAGGAAAAATTGCTTTATGGGATTTAAACCCCACGGGGAGTTCAAAAAAACCTGGGAAACTTTCCCAAAAAACAGGGAGAGCCAGGATGTTGGACGTGGTGCGGGGAAAACCCCCATGCAAAAACTTGTTAAGGACACTACCAGAGTGAGAGGAGGATAAAACCAGAAAGATTGGACCTTGTGTTCACCCTGGGAAAGCTCAGACATTGGGATATCAATTTGGAGAGCCCCCCTAGGGCAAACGAAACGGGGTTTCCCTGGGGCAAACCCATAGTAGAGCTGAAAGGGGAAGAAAAACAGGAGTAAAAAGGGGAAAAAGGCCTAAAAAGGGGGGACTACATAGGGTTAAAAGGAATTTCTTTGGGGAGGCCCAGTGGGACAGGGGTTTGGCGGGAAAAGCCAGAAAAGAAAGGGAGGGGAATATGGCAAAAAAAATCCCGGGAGGCGGGAAAAAGGGTTTTCTTTCCCCAAGGGAAAGAAACAAAACGGGGGGGGCCAAAACAACCCCCGGGTTTTCCCCCGACGGTGTAAGGAGGCAAAAAAAAAGGGAAATAAGAGAATGGAAAAAAAGGAAAAAAGGCAGAGAAACCCACGGAAAATGGGGAGCAGTGCAGAGCCGGGGAAAATGATCCCGGGTAAGGAGGGGGGCCCAAAAGGACAGTATAAAAATGAATAGCATCGAGAATCAAGACTGGAAATTTTGTTGTATACCCACATGGGGGGGAAGGGCAAAAGCCAAAGCCCAGGTGATCAGTTTAAAGGGACAGAAGGTGGAGAACTCACAAAAAATAATCAGGAGGTATGTTGAGGGGGCTAAACCCAGGGGGTTTTAAAGGGAAATTTTTACAGTAAAAAGGAAAGGGCTGTGGGAAGACAGCACAAAAGGGAACATCAAGGGGGAATATACCAAAAAATTGTTGGATGACATACAACAACGGGAGGAGGAGGTGAAGAAAGCTTTTAAAGGTGCCCTTTTGACACCTCGGGGGATGGGCCCGGGACAACATTCCCCATGGGCCCTTTGGGGTCAGTTCTAGGACCAGTGCTATTTTTGATATATGTGAACGACATGATGGAAGGAATAGACTCTGAAGTGTCCCTGTTCGCAGATGACGTGAAGTTGATGAGAAGAATTAAATCGGACGAGGATGAGGCAGGACTGCAAAGAGACCTGGAGAGGCTGGACATGTGGTCCAGTAACTGGCTCCTCGAATTCAATCCAGCCAAATGCAAAGTCATGAAGATTGGGGAGGGGCAAAGAAGACCGCAGACAGAATATAGGCTAGGTGGACAAAGACTACAGACCTCACTCAGGGAGAAAGACCTTGGGGTGACCATAACACCGAGTACATCACCGGAGGCACACATCAACCAAATAACCGCTGCAGCATACGGGCGCCTGGCAAACCTGAGAATAGCGTTCCGATACCTCAATAAGGAATCGTTCAAGACACTGTACACTGTGTATGTTAGGCCCATACTGGAGTATGCAGCACCAGTCTGGAACCCACACCTGGTCAAGCACGTCAAGAAGTTAGAGAAAGTACAAAGGTTTGCAACAAGGCTAGTCCCAGAGCTCAAGGGAATGTCGTACGAGGAAAGGTTAAGGGAAATCGGACTGACGACACTGGAGGACAGAAGGGTCAGGGGAGACATGATAACGACATACAAGATACTGCGGGGAATAGACAAGGTGGACAGAGATAGGATGTTCCAGAGAGGGGACACAGGGACAAGGGGTCACAACTGGAAGCTGAAGACTCAGACGAGTCACAGGGACGTTAGGAAGTATTTCTTCAGTCATAGAGTTGTCAGCAAGTGGAATAGCCTAGCAAGTGAAGTAGTGGAGGCAGGAACCATACATAGTTTTAAGAAGAGGTATGACAAAGCTCAGGAAGCAGAGAGAGAGAGGATCCAGTAGCGATCAGTGAAGAGGCGGGGCCAGGAGCTGAGTCTCGACCCCTGCAACCACAATTAGGTGAGTACAATTAGGTGAGTACACACACACACACACACACACAAGGGGTCACAATTGCAACTTGAAGACTCAGATGAGTCAAAGGGATATTAGTCATAGAGTTGTCAGGAAGTAGAATAGCCTGGAGAGTGACGTAGTGGAGGCAGGATCCATACATAGTTTTAAGACGAGGTTTGATCAAACTTATGGAGCAGGGAGAGTGGACCTAGTAGCGATGAGTGAAGATGCGAGGCCAGGAGATTTGAATCGACCTCTGCAACCACAATTAGGTGAGTACACACACAGTATATCTGTCCCTCCATATAGGTCACTGTCCGTTTTATTGCCTTTACTCATGTTTTTAAGACTGTGGTGGTGACAGTGTGGATAGCATGTGACTGTGGTGGTCCTGTGGTGGGGATAGAGAGAACGAGGGAGAGGGGAGAGTGAGGAAATGGGTGGGGGAGTGTTAGGAGGGTGAGTAAAGGGTGGGAATGAGGGGTGGGAGTGAGGGGTGGGAGTGAGGGGTGGGATTGAGGGGAGGGTGAGTGAGGGGTGGAAGTGAGGGGAGGGTGAGTGAGGGGTAGGAGGGGAGGGTGAGTAAGGGGTGGAAGTGAGGGGTGAGGGAGGATGAGTGAGGGGAGGGCGAGTGAGGGGAGGGTGAGGGGTAGGAGTGAAGGGAGGGTGAGGGGTAGGAGTGAGGGGTAGGAGTGAGGGGAGGGTGAGGGGTAGGAGTGAGGGGAGGGTGAGGGGTAGGAGTGAGGGGTAGGAGTGAGGGGTAGGAGTGAGGGGTAGGAGTGAGGGGAGGGTGAGGGGTAGGAGTGAGGGGAGGGTGAGGGGCAGGAGTGAGGGGTAGGAGTGAGGGGTAGGAGTGAGGGGCAGGAGTGAGGGGTAGGAGTGAGGGGTAGGAGTGAGGGGTAAGAGTGAGGGGCAGGAGTGAGGGGTAGGAGTGAGGGGAGGGTAAAATGGAGGGCAACAAGCACAAACACATCTCCAATATCCACAACTTGGTTTGACAGCAATTCGTTTATAGCAAATTCGGTTATCCTGAACTTCAATCTAGTGGAACCCCGTCAAGCCGAATGACAGCCTTAAGTAGCCCCGTTAAAGCCATCTTTACATTTAATAAAGCACCCCTGACCAAAATTAATATACTTCCAGTGTCTGATTATCAAACTGCTGCTTTTAAATTCATCGAGGGTTGTCCAGTGCCCTGAACTAACGAGGTGGAAGCCATCTTCAGTAACGCGTTGCTTAACGATCGTCAGTACGGTATTGCACGCAGTCTCATGCCATCTTTTTTTTACATATAAAGATTGCTTTGACCCGCAACAACACTCACTGCTTATGATGATAAAATATAATAGAAACATAAGAATACCAATGTCAGAGAAATATTGTGATATTAAATAAGATCTATACACTCAAAGGTGTATTTCAAAGTGTATTCCCCTCAGTGTTTATCTGAATATAAGATGTATACACTGAGAGGTGTATTTCCCTGAGAGTATACATGATGAAAGTATACTTTAATCCCCATATTAGTCATTAAAGTATTAGTGTCTGGTGGAGAAGTGGTTACGTGCTGCCTTAACGACCCTAGTGTAGTCGACAGGGTTTGAACCCCGTTAACTAACTATGATATCAGGTTAAACTACAGACAGTGCGTTGTGCGAGAGACGTGTTATCATAGGTTAGTTTAATACCAGTAATATGTAAATAATTTAAACCTCACTTTACGGAAGCATGTAAGACTCGGAGACATGATCACAATATACAAGATACCGCAAGGCAAGGAGGGAAGACACAGAGGATCTATGATCACCACATACAAGATACCTCAAGCCAGGAGGGAAGACACAGGGGAACTATGATCACCACATACAAGATACCTCAAGCCAGGAGGAAAGACACTGGGGAACTATGATCACCACATACAAGATACCTCAAGCCAGGAGAGAAGACACAGGGGAACTATGATCACCACATACAAGATACCTCAAGCCAGGAGGGAAGACACAGGGGAACTATGATCACCACATACAAGATACCTCAAGCCAGGAGGAAAGACACAGGGGAACTATGATCACCACATACAAGATACCTCAAGCCAGGAGGAAAGACACAGGGGAACTATGATCACCACATACAAGATACCTCAAGCCAGGAGGAAAGACACAGGGGAACTATGATCACCACATACAAGATACCTCAAGCCAGGAGAGAAGACACAGGGGAACTATGATCACCACATACAAGATACCTCAAGCCAGGAGGGAAGACACAGGGGAACTATGATCACCACATACAAGATACCTCAAGCCAGGAGGAAAGACACAGGGGAACTATGATCACCACATACAAGATACCTCAAGCCAGGAGGAAAGACACAGGGGAACTATGATCACCACATACAAGATACCTCAAGCCAGGAGGAAAGACACAGGGGAACTATGATCACCACATACAAGATACCTCAAGCCAGGAGGAAAGACACAGGGGAACTATGATCACCACATACAAGATACCTCAAGCCAGGAGAGAAGACACAGGGGAACTATGATCACCACATACAAGATACCTCAAGCCAGGAGGGAAGACACAGGGGAACTATGATCACCACATACAAGATACCTCAAGCCAGGAGGGAAGACACAGGGGAACTATGATCACCACATACAAGATACCTCAAGCCAGGAGGAAAGACACAGGGGAACTATGATCACCACATACAAGATACCTCAAGCCAGGAGGAAAGACACAGGGGAACTATGATCACCACATACAAGATACCTCAAGCCAGGAGGAAAGACACAGGGGAACTATGATCACCACATACAAGATACCTCAAGCCAGGAGGAAAGACACAGGGGAACTATGATCACCACATACAAGATACCTCAAGCCAGGAGGAAAGACACAGGGGAACTATGATCACCACATACAAGATACCTCAAGCCAGGAGGAAAGACACAGGGGAACTATGATCACCACATACAAGATACCTCAAGCCAGGAGGAAAGACACAGGGGAACTATGATCACCACATACAAGATACCTCAAGCCAGGAGGAAAGACACAGGGGAACTATGATCACCACATACAAGATACCTCAAGCCAGGAGGGAAGACACAGGGGAACTATGATCACCACATACAAGATACCTCAAGCCAGGAGGGAAGACACAGGGGAACTATGATCACCACATACAAGATACCTCAAGCCAGGAGGGAAGACACAGGGGAACTATGATCACCACATACAAGATACCTCAAGCCAGGAGGAAAGACACAGGGGAACTATGATCACCACATACAAGATACCTCAAGCCAGGAGGAAAGACACAGGGGAACTATGATCACCACATACAAGATACCTCAAGCCAGGAGGAAAGACACAGGGGAACTATGATCACCACATACAAGATACCTCAAGCCAGGAGGGAAGACACAGGGGAACTATGATCACCACATACAAGATACCTCAAGCCAGGAGGAAAGACACAGGGGAACTATGATCACCACATACAAGATACCTCAAGCCAGGAGGAAAGACACAGGGGAACTATGATCACCACATACAAGATACCTCAAGCAAGGAGGGAAGACACAGGGGAACTATGATCACCACATACAAGATACCTCAAGCCAGGAGGGAAGACACAGGGGAACTATGATCACCACATACAAGATACCTCAAGCCAGGAGGGAAGACACAGGGGAACTATGATCACCACATACAAGATACCTCAAGCCAGGAGGAAAGACACAGGGGAACTATGATCACCACATACAAGATACCTCAAGCCAGGAGGGAAGACACAGGGGAACTATGATCACCACATACAAGATACCTCAAGCCAGGAGGAAAGACACAGGGGAACTATGATCACCACATACAAGATACCTCAAGCCAGGAGGGAAGACACAGGGGAACTATGATCACCACATACAAGATACCTCAAGCCAGGAGGGAAGACACAGGGGAACTATGATCACCACATACAAGATACCTCAAGCCAGGAGGGAAGACACAGGGGAACTATGATCACCACATACAAGATACCTCAAGCCAGGAGGAAAGACACAGGGGAACTATGATCACCACATACAAGATACCTCAAGCCAGGAGGGAAGACACAGGGGAACTATGATCACCACATACAAGATACCTCAAGCCAGGAGGGAAGACACAGGGGAACTATGATCACCACATACAAGATACCTCAAGCCAGGAGGGAAGACACAGGGGAACTATGATCACCACATACAAGATACCTCAAGCCAGGAGGGAAGACACAGGGGAACTATGATCACCACATACAAGATACCTCAAGCCAGGAGGGAAGACACAGGGGAACTATGATCACCACATACAAGATACCTCAAGCCAGGAGGAAAGACACAGGGGAACTATGATCACCACATACAAGATACCTCAAGCCAGGAGGGAAGACACAGGGGAACTATGATCACCACATACAAGATACCTCAAGCCAGGAGGAAAGACACAGGGGAACTATGATCACCACATACAAGATACCTCAAGCCAGGAGGGAAGACACAGGGGAACTATGATCACCACATACAAGATACCTCAAGCCAGGAGGGAAGACACAGGGGAACTATGATCACCACATACAAGATACCTCAAGCCAGGAGGGAAGACACAGGGGAACTATGATCACCACATACAAGATACCTCAAGCCAGGAGGGAAGACACAGGGGAACTATGATCACCACATACAAGATACCTCAAGCCAGGAGGGAAGACACAGGGGAACTATGATCACCACATACAAGATACCTCAAGCCAGGAGGGAAGACACAGGGGAACTATGATCACCACATACAAGATACCTCAAGCCAGGAGGAAAGACACAGGGGAACTATGATCACCACATACAAGATACCTCAAGCCAGGAGGGAAGACACAGGGGAACTATGATCACCACATACAAGATACCTCAAGCCAGGAGGGAAGACACAGGGGAACTATGATCACCACATACAAGATACCTCAAGCCAGGAGGGAAGACACAGGGGAACTATGATCACCACATACAAGATACCTCAAGCCAGGAGGGAAGACACAGGGGAACTATGATCACCACATACAAGATACCTCAAGCCAGGAGGGAAGACACAGGGGAACTATGATCACCACATACAAGATACCTCAAGCCAGGAGGGAAGACACAGGGGAACTATGATCACCACATACAAGATACCTCAAGCCAGGAGGGAAGACACAGGGGAACTATGATCACCACATACAAGATACCTCAAGCCAGGAGGAAAGACACAGGGGAACTATGATCACCACATACAAGATACCTCAAGCCAGGAGGGAAGACACAGGGGAACTATGATCACCACATACAAGATACCTCAAGCCAGGAGGGAAGACACAGGGGAACTATGATCACCACATACAAGATACCTCAAGCCAGGAGGGAAGACACACTATGATCACCACATACAAGATACCTCAAGCCAGGAGGGAAGACACAGGGGAACTATGATCACCACATACAAGATACCTCAAGCCAGAAGACACAGGGGAACTATGATCACCACATACAAGACACAGACACAGGGGAACTATGATCACCACATACAAGATACCTCAAGCCAGGAGGGAAGACACAGGGGAACTATGATCACCACATACAAGATACCTCAAGCCAGGAGGAAAGACACAGGGGAACTATGATCACCACATACAAGATACCTCAAGCCAGGAGGGAAGACACAGGGGAACTATGATCACCACATACAAGATACCTCAAGCCAGGAGGGAAGACACAGGGGAACTATGATCACCACATACAAGATACCTCAAGCCAGGAGGGAAGACACAGGGGAACTATGATCACCACATACACAGGGGAACTATGATCACCACATACAAGATACCTCAAGCCAGGAGGGAAGACACAGGGGAACTATGATCACCACATACAAGATACCTCAAGCCAGGAGGGAAGACACAGGGGAACTATGATCACCACATACAAGATACCTCAAGCCAGGAGGGAAGACACAGGGGAACTATGATCACCACATACAAGATACCTCAAGCCAGGAGGAGGGAAGACACAGGGGAACTATGATCACCACATACAAGATACCTCAAGCCAGGAGGGAAGACACAGGGGAACTATGATCACCACATACAAGATACCTCAAGCCAGGAGGAAGACACAGGGGAACTATGATCACCACATACAAGATACCTCAAGCCAGGAGGGAAGACACAGGGGAACTATGATCACCACATACAAGATACCTCAAGCCAGGAGGGAAGACACAGGGGAACTATGATCACCACATACAAGATACCTCAAGCCAGGAGGGAAGACACAGGGGAACTATGATCACCACATACAAGATACCTCAAGCCAGGAGGGAAGACACAGGGGAACTATGATCACCACATACAAGATACCTCAAGCCAGGAGGGAAGACACAGGGGAACTATGATCACCACATACAAGATACCTCAAGCCAGGAGGGAAGACACAGGGGAACTATGATCACCACATACAAGATACCTCAAGCCAGGAGGGAAGACACAGGGGAACTATGATCACCACATACAAGATACCTCAAGCCAGGAGGGAAGACACAGGGGAACTATGATCACCACATACAAGATACCTCAAGCCAGGAGGGAAGACACAGGGGAACTATGATCACCACATACAAGATACCTCAAGCCAGGACACAGGGAACTATGATCACCACATACAAGATACAGGGGAACTATGATCACCACATACAAGATACCTCAAGCCAGGAGGGAAGACACAGGGGAACTATGATCACCACATACAAGATACCTCAAGCCAGGAGGGAAGACACAGGGGAACTATGATCACCACATACAAGATACCTCAAGCCAGGAGGAAAGACACAGGGGAACTATGATCACCACATACAAGATACCTCAAGCCAGGAGGGAAGACACAGGGGAACTATGATCACCACATACAAGATACCTCAAGCCAGGAGGGAAGACACAGGGGAACTATGATCACCACATACAAGATACCTCAAGCCAGGAGGAAAGACACAGGGGAACTATGATCACCACATACAAGATACCTCAAGCCAGGAGGGAAGACACAGGGGAACTATGATCACCACATACAAGATACCTCAAGCCAGGAGGGAAGACACAGGGGAACTATGATCACAACATACAAGATACCTCAAGCCAGGAGGGAAGACACAGGGGAACTATGATCACCACATACAAGATACCTCAAGCCAGGAGGAAAGACACAGGGGAACTATGATCACCACATACAAGATACCTCAAGCCAGGAGGGATACACAGGGGAACTATGATCACCACATACAAGATACCTCAAGCCAGGAGGGAAGACACAGGGGAACTATGATCACCACATACAAGATACCTCAAGCCAGGAGGGAAGACACAGGGGAACTATGATCACCACATACAAGATACCTCAAGCCAGGAGGGAAGACACAGGGGAACTATGATCACCACATACAAGATACCTCAAGCCAGGAGGGAAGACACAGGGGAACTATGATCACCACATACAAGATACCTCAAGCCAGGAGGAAAGACACAGGGGAACTATGATCACCACATACAAGATACCTCAAGCCAGGAGGGAAGACACAGGGGAACTATGATCACCACATACAAGATACCTCAAGCCAGGAGGAAAGACACAGGGGAACTATGATCACCACATACAAGATACCTCAAGCCAGGAGGGAAGACACAGGGGAACTATGATCACCACATACAAGATACCTCAAGCCAGGAGGGAAGACACAGGGGAACTATGATCACAACATACAAGATACCTCAAGCCAGGAGGAAAGACACAGGGGAACTATGATCACCACATACAAGATACCTCAAGCCAGGAGGGAAGACACAGGGGAACTATGATCACCACATACAAGATACCTCAAGCCAGGAGGGAAGACACAGGGGAACTATGATCACCACATACAAGATACCTCAAGCCAGGAGGAAAGACACAGGGGAACTATGATCACCACATACAAGATACCTCAAGCCAGGAGGGAAGACACAGGGGAACTATGATCACCACATACAAGATACCTCAAGCCAGGAGGGAAGACACAGGGGAACTATGATCACCACATACAAGATACCTCAAGCCAGGAGGGAAGACACAGGGGAACTATGATCACCACATACAAGATACCTCAAGCCAGGAGGAAAGACACAGGGGAACTATGATCACCACATACAAGATACCTCAAGCCAGGAGGGAAGACACAGGGGAACTATGATCACCACATACAAGATACCTCAAGCCAGGAGGGAAGACACAGGGGAACTATGATCACCACATACAAGATACCTCAAGCCAGGAGGGAAGACACAGGGGAACTATGATCACCACATACAAGATACCTCAAGCCAGGAGGGAAGACACAGGGGAACTATGATCACCACATACAAGATACCTCAAGCCAGGAGGAAAGACACAGGGGAACTATGATCACCACATACAAGATACCTCAAGCCAGGAGGGAAGACACAGGGGAACTATGATCACCACATACAAGATACCTCAAGCCAGGAGGGAAGACACAGGGGAACTATGATCACCACATACAAGATACCTCAAGCCAGGAGGGAAGACACAGGGGAACTATGATCACCACATACAAGATACCTCAAGCCAGGAGGGAAGACACAGGGGAACTATGATCACCACATACAAGATACCTCACATACAAGGGTACAATACCATCAAGGATACTTTTAATTTATAAAATTGTAATCAAATTAAACTATCATTGTATACACAATGTATCTGTGTATTTATACAAAGATATACACCTCTCAGTGTATATTAAGAGATATACACCTCTCAGTGTATATTAAGAGATATACACCTCTCAGTGTATATTAAGAGATATACACCTCTCAGTGTATATTAAGAGATATACACCTCTCAGTGTATATTAAGAGATATACACCTCTCAGTATATATTAAGAGATATACACCTCTCAGTGTATATTAAGATATACACCTCTCAGTGTATATTAAGAGATATACACCTCTCACTGTATATAAAGAGATATACACCTCTCAGTGTATATTAAGAGATATACACCTCTCAGTGTATATAAAGAGATATACACCTCTCAGTGTATATTAAGAGATATACACCTCTCAGTGTATATTAAGATATACACCTCTCAGTGTATATTAAGAGATATACACCTCTCAGTGTATATAAAGAGATATACACCTCTCAGTGTATATTAAGAGATATACACCTCTCAGTGTATATTAAGAGATATACACCTCTCAGTGTATATAAAGAGATATACACCTCTCAGTGTATATTAAGAGATATACACCTCTCAGTGTATATTAAGATATACACCTCTCAGTGTATATTAAGATATACACCTCTCAGATATACACCTCTCAGTGTATATAAAGAGATATACACCTCTCAGTGTATATTAAGAGATATACACCTCTCAGTGTATATAAAGAGATATACACCTCTCAGTGTATATAAAGAGATATACACCTCTCAGTGTATGTTAAGAGATATACACCTCTCAGTGTATATTAAGAGATATACACCTCTCAGTGTATATTAAGAGATATACACCTCTCAGTGTATATTAAGAGATTTACACCTCTCACTGAAATATGTTTAATTTTCTATTTTCACTATTATTATCATTATTATTGTTATTATTATCATTATCATTATTATTGTCATTACCATTATTATTGACAATATTATTATTGTGATAAAGTTATTATTATTGGAAAGCGCTAAACCCTCCAGAATGATACACTGTTTACAGTGAATATTGTGTGGGATAAAACGTGGATTTACCAACGTTAATTACGTTGTAATCAGTCATTAATTAAGGTCATTAATGTAATTAATTTCTCATTTGGTCAGAGGACCGGTAAATCCCGTACAAGACTGTTAATGAATAGTGAGCGGTCCAGCACTGTGCGAAACGTCGCGGCTCCCAGCCAGGGTAGTGTGAAGTGTTCCAGTCACTGTTGTGAAGTGTTCCAGTCACTGCTGTGAAGTGTTCCAGTCACTGTTGTGAAGTGTTCCAGTCACTGTTGTGAAGTGTTCCAGTCACTGTTGTGAAGTGTTCCAGTCACTGTTGTGAAGTGTTCCAGTCACTGTTGTGAAGTGTTCCAGTCACTGTTGTGAAGTGTTCCAGTCACTGTTGTGAAGTGTTCCAGTCACTGTTGTGAAGTGTTCCAGTCACTGTTGTGAAGTGTTCCAGTCACTGTTGTGAAGTGTTCCAGTCACTGTTGTGAAGTGTTCCAGTCACTGTTGTGAAGTGTTCCAGTCACTGTTGTGAAGTGTTCCAGTCACAGTGTTGTGAAGTGTTCCAGTGACTGTTGTAAAGTGTTCCAGTCACAGTGTTGTGAAGTGTTCCAGTCACTGTGTTGTGAAGTGTTCCAGTCACAGTGTTGTGAAGTGTTCCAGTCACTGTTGTGAAGTGTTCCAGTCACTGTTGTGAAGTGTTCCAGTCACAGTGTTGTGAAGTGTTCCAGTCACTGTGTTGTGAAGTGTTCCAGTCACAGTGTTGTGAAGTGTTCCAGTCACTGTTGTGAAGTGTTCCAGTCACTGTTGTGAAGTGTTCCAGTCACTGTTGTGAAGTGTTCCAGTCACTGTTGTGAAGTGTTCCAGTCACTGTTGTGAAGTGTTCCAGTCACAGTGTTGTGAAGTGTTCCAGTCACTGTGTTGTGAAGTGTTACAGTCACAGTGTTGTGAAGTGTTCCAGTCACAGTGTTGTGAAGTGTTCCAGTCACAGTGTTGTGAAGTGTTCCAGTCACTGTTGTGAAGTGCTCCAGTCACAGTGTTGTGAAGTGTTCCAGTCACTGTTGTGAAGTGTTCCAGTCACTGTTGTGAAGTGTTCCAGTCACAGTGTTGTGAAGTGTTCCAGTCACTGTGTTGTGAAGTGTTCCAGTCACTGTTGTGAAGTGTTCCAGTCAGTGTTGTGAAGTGTTCCAGTCACAGTGTTGTGAAGTGTTCCAGTCAGTGTTGTGAAGTGTTCCAGTCACAGTGTTGTGAAGTGTTCCAGTCACTGTTGTGAAGTGTTCCAGTCAGTGTTGTGAAGTGTTCCAGTTACTGTTGTGAAGTGTTCCAGTCAGTGTTGTGAAGTGTTCCAGTTACTGTTGTGAAGTGTTCCAGTCAGTGTTGTGAAGTGTTCCAGTCAGTGTTGTGAAGTGTTCCAGTCACTGTTGTGAAGTGTTCCAGTCAGTGTTGTGAAGTGTTCCAGTCACAGTGTTGTGAAGTGTTCCAGTCACTGTTGTGAAGTGTTCCAGTCAGTGTTGTGAAGTGTTCCAGTCACAGTGTAGTGAAGTGTTCCAGTCAGTGTTGTGAAGTGTTCCAGTCACAGTGTAGTGAAGTGTTCCAGTCACTCTTGTGAAGTGTTCCAGTCACAGTGTTGTGAAGTGTTCCAGTCAGTGTTGTGAAGTGTTCCAGTCACAGTGTCGTGAAGTGTTCCAGTCACAGTGTTGTGAAGTGTTCCAGTCAGTGTTGTGAAGTGTTCCAGTCACAGTGTAGTGAAGTGTTCCAGTCAGTGTTGTGAAGTGTTCCAGTCACAGTGTTGTGAAGTGTTCCAGTCAGTGTTGTGAAGTGTTCCAGTCACAGTGTTGTGAAGTGTTCCAGTCAGTATTGTGAAGTGTTCCAGTCACAGTGTTGTGAAGTGTTCCAGTCAGTGTTGTGAAGTGTTCCAGTCACAGTGTAGTGAAGTGTTCCAGTCAGTGTTGTGAAGTGTTCCAGTCACAGTGTTGTGAAGTGTTCCAGTCAGTGTTGTGAAGTGTTCCAGTCACAGTGTTGTGAAGTGTTCCAGTCAGTGTTGTGAAGTGTTCCAGTCACAGTGTCGTGAAGTGTTCCAGTCACAGTGTTGTGAAGTGTTCCAGTCAGTGTTGTGAAGTGTTCCAGTCACAGTGTAGTGAAGTGTTCCAGTCAGTGTTGTGAAGTGTTCCAGTCACAGTGTTGTGAAGTGTTCCAGTCAGTGTTGTGAAGTGTTCCAGTCACAGTGTTGTGAAGTGTTCCAGTCAGTGTTGTGAAGTGTTCCAGTCAGTGTTGTGAAGTGTTTCAGTCACTGTTGTGAAGTGTTCCAGTCAGTGTTGTGAAGTGTTCCAGTCACAGTGTTGTGAAGTGTTCCAGTCACAGTGTTGTGAAGTGTTCCAGTCATTGTTGTGAAGTGTTCCAGTCACTGTTGTGAAGTGTTCCAGTCACAGTGTTGTGAAGTGTTCCAGTCACAGTGTTGTGAAGTGTTCCAGTCACTGTGTTGTGAAGTGTTCCAGTCACTGTGTTGTGAAGTGTTCCAGTCACTGTGTTGTGAAGTGTTCCAGTCACAGTGTTGTGAAGCGTTCCAGTCACTGTGTTGTGAAGTGTTCCAGTCACTGTGTTGTGAAGTGTTCCAGTCACAGTGTTGTGAAGTGTTCCAGTCACTGTGTTGTGAAGTGTTCCAGTCACAGTGTTGTGAAGTGTTCCAGTCACAGTGTTGTGAAGTGTTCCAGTCACTGTGTTGTGAAGTGTTCCAGTCACAGTGTTGTGAAGTGTTCCAGTCACTGTGTTGTGAAGTGTTCCAGTCACAGTGTTGTGAAGTGTTCCAGTCACAGTGTTGTGAAGTGTTCCAGTCACTGTGTTGTGAAGTGTTCCAGTCACAGTGTTGTGAAGTGTTCCAGTCACAGTGTTGTGAAGTGTTACAGTCACAGTGTTGTGAAGTGTTCCAGTCACAGTGTTGTGAAGTGTTCCAGTCACTGTGTTGTGAAGTGTTCCAGTCACAGTGTTGTGAAGTGTTCCAGTCACTGTGTTGTGAAGTGTTCCAGTCACAGTGTTGTGAAGTGTTCCAGTCACAGTGTTGTGAAGTGTTCCAGTCAGTGTTGTGAAGTGTTCCAGTCACTGTGTTGTGAAGTGTTCCAGTCACTGTGTTGTGAAGTGTTCCAGTCACAGTGTTGTGAATTGTTCCAGTCACAGTGTTGTGAAGTGTTCCAGTCACTGTGTTGTGAAGTGTTCCAGTCACAGTGTTGTGAAGTGTTCCAGTCACAGTGTCGTGAAGTGTTCCAGTCACAGTGTCGTGAAGTGTTCCAGTTACTGTATTGTGAAGTGTTCCAGTCACTGTTGTGAAGTGTTCCAGTCAGTGTTGTGAAGTGTTCCAGTCACAGTGTCGTGAAGTGTTCCAGTTACTGTATTGTGAAGTGTTCCAGTCACTGTGTTGTGAAGTTCCAGTCACAGTGTTGTGAAGTGTTCCAGTCAGAGTGTCGTGAAGTGTTCCAGTCACAGTGTCGTGAAGCGTTCCAGTTACTGTATTGTGAAGTGTTCCAGTCACTGTGTTGTGAAGTTCCAGTCACAGTGTTGTGAAGTGTTCCAGTCACAGTGTTGTGAAGTGTTCCAGTCACAGTGTCGTGAAGTGTTCCAGTCACAGTGTCGTGAAGTGTTCCAGTTACTGTATTGTGAAGTGTTCCAGTCACTGTGTTGTGAAGTGTTCCAGTCAGTGTTGTGAAGTGTTCCAGTCACAGTGTCGTGAAGTGTTCCAGTTACTGTATTGTGAAGTGTTCCAGTCACTGTGTTGTGAAGTGTTCCAGTCAGTGTTGTGAAGTGTTCCAGTCACAGTGTCGTGAAGTGTTCCAGTCACTGTGTTGTGAAGTGTTCCAGTCACAGTGTTGTGAAGTGTTCCAGTCACAGTGTCGTGAAGTGTTCCAGTCACAGTGTTGTAAAGTGTTCCAGTCACAGTGTTGTGAAGTTCCAGTCACAGTGTCGTGAAGTGTTCCACTTCCTCAACATTTTAGTTCTCTCCCCTGGTTTCTACTCTTCCATCCCCAGAAACTCCCCTTCCTTCCCCACCTTTTTCAATGTTTCCTAAGCTCATCCAGCTCTTCCTTCAGGCTTTCCCTCTTCTTCATAAACTCTTCTCTCTTCGTCCTTTAATCTTCCTTCCTCCCCTCTTCTTCCTTTCCTCTTCTTCATCGTCGCCACTTCCCAGCTTGCACAACCCGGAAGTCTCGGTGTGGATAATAGATCTGTAGTATACAAAAGATGTGTGGCTGAGGCTCGCTGCAAGACCACACGTGCACATGTACACACGCACACGTGCACATGCACACGTGCACACACACACACACACACACACACACACACACACACACACACACACACACACACACACACACACACACACACACACACACACACACACACACTGCTCATGGAGTAGGGAGAGTGGACTTAGTAGCTACCCGCGAAAAGGCTGGCTAGGGGCTACAATTCGACCCCTGCTACTACAAATAGGTGAGTTCAAGTACCTACACACGCACATATGAACGTGTACACAAAACATGTTGACAAGAACACCTTTACCCACTCGCAGGTATGAAAATACACATGGATACACAGACAAGTACGAACATAAACACGCACATACACACACACACACGCACACACACTGCACCACAGGAGGGTTAGGGGAAACATGATAACGACATACAAAATACTGCGAGGAATTCACAAGGCAGACAGAGACAGGATGTTCCAGAGATGGGACAGAGAAACAAGGGGTCACAATTGGAAGTTGAAGACTCAGATGAGTCAAAGAGATGTTAGGAAGTATTTCTTTAGTCATAGACTTGTCAGGAAGTGGAATAGTCTGGCAAGCTCATGGAGAAGGAAGAGACAGGGCCTAGTAGCGATCAGTAAAGAGGCGGGACCAGGAGCTGAGTCTCGACCCCTGCAACCACAAATAGGTGAGTACAACAATCGCTATATTTAAGCGGAACAATTGTGAAGGATAGTTTTATATTTCATGAGATCGAAGAAGTATTGGTGTACACGGTACCACTGTACCAGAGGTGTACACGGTACCACTGTACCAGAGGTGTACACGGTACCACTGTACCAGAGGTGTGCAAGGTACCACTGTACCAGACGTGTACACGGTACCACTGTACCAGAGGTGTACACGGTACCACTGTACCAGAGGTGTACACGGTACCACTGTTCCAGAGGTGTACACGGTACCACTGTACCAGACGTGTACACGGTACCACTGTACCAGAGGTGTACACGGTACCACTGTAGCAGAGGTGTATACGGTACCACTGTACCAGAGGTGTACACGGTACCACTGTTCCAGAGGTGTACACGGTACCACTGTACCAGAGGTGTACACGGTACCACCGTACCAGAGGTGTACACGGTACCACTTTACCAGACGTGTACACGGTACCACTGTACCAGAGGTGTACACGGTACCACTGTACCAGAGGTGTACACGGTACCACTGTTCCATAGGTGTACACGGTACCACTGTACCAGAGGTGTACACGGTACCACTGTACCAGAGGTGTACACGGTACCACTGTACCAGAGGTGTACACGGTACCACTGTACCAGAGGTGTACACGGTACCACTGTACCAGAGGTGTACACGGTACCACTGTACCAGAGGTGTACACGGTACCACTGTACCAGAGGTGTACACGGTACCACTGTACCAGAGGTGTACACGGTACCACTGTTCCATAGGTGTACACGGTACCACTGTACCAGAGGTGTACACGGTACCACTGTACCAGAAGTGTACACGGTACCACTGTACCAGAGGTGTACACGGTACCACTGTACCAGAAGTGTACACGGTACCACTGTACCAGAGGTGTACACGGTACCACTGTACCAGAGGTGTACACGGTACCACTGTACCAGAGGTGTACACGGTACCACTGTACCAGAGGTGTACACGGTACCACTGTACCAGAGGTGTACACGGTACCACTGTACCAGAGGTGTACACGGTACCACTGTACCAGAGGTGTACACGGTACCACTGTACCAGAGGGAGGGGGAAGGGAGAGGCTGAGGGAGAGACAGAGGAGACACAACAACAACAACAACAACAACAACAACTGTGGGATCATAAAATGATCTTAGCTTTAAAATAAAACTGAGCTGAAAAGTCTGAATGGGACCTTGAGAGCAACGAGCGAAATTTTAAAATGTGTGTGTGTGTGTCTGTGTGTGTGTGTCTGTGTGTGTGTGTCTGTGTGTGTGTGTCTGTGTGTGTGTGTCTGTGTGTGTGTCTGTGTGTGTGTGTGTGTGTGTGTGTGTACTCACCTAGTTGTACTCACCTAGTTGAGGTTGCGGGGGTCGAGTCCGAGCTCCTGGCCCCGCCTCTTCACTGATCGCTACTAGGTCACTCTCCCTGAGCCGTGAGCTTTATCATACCTCTGCTTAAAGCTATGTATGGATCCTGCCTCCACTACATCGCTTCCCAAACTATTCCACTTACTGACTACTCTGTGGCTGAAGAAATACTTCCTAACATTCCTGTGATTCATCTGTGTCTTCAGCTTCCAACTGTGTCCCCTTATTACTGTGTCCAATCTCTGGAACATCCTGTCTTTGTCCACCTTGTCAATTCCTCTCAGTATTTTGTATGTCGTTAGCATGTCCCCCCTATCTCTCCTGTCCTCCAGTGTCGTCAGGTTGATTTCCCTTAACCTCTCCTCGTAGGACATACCTCTTAGCTCTGGGACTAGTCTTGTTGCAAACCTTTGCACTTTCTCTAGTTTCTTCATGTGCTTGGCTAGGTGTGGGTTCCAAACTGGTGCCGCATACTCCAATATGGGCCTAACGTACACGGTGTACAGGGTCCTGAATGATTCCTTATTAAGATGTCGGAATGCTGTTCTGAGGTTTGCCAGGCGCCCATATGCTGCAGCAGTTATTTGGTTGATGTGCGCTTCAGGAGATGTGCCTGGTGTTATACTCACCCCAAGATGTTTTTCCTTGAGTGAGGTTTGTAGTCTCTGGCCCCCTAGACTGTACTCCGTCTGCGGTCTTCTTTGCCCTTCCCCAATCTTCATGACTTTGCACTTGGTGGGATTGAACTTCAGGAGCCAATTGCTGGACCAGGTCTGCAGCCTGTCCAGATCCCTTTGTAGTTCTGCCTGGTCTTCGATCGAGTGAATTCTTCTCATCAACTTCACGTCATCTGCAAACATGGACACCTCAGAGTCTATTCCTTCCGTCATGTCGTTCACAAATACCAGAAACAGCACTGGTCCTAGGACTGACCCCTGCGGGACCCCGCTGGTCACAGGTGCCCACTCTGACACCTCGCCACGTACCATGACTCGCTGCTGTCTTCCTGACAAGTATTCCCTCTGTGTGTGGGGGGGGGATAAAACTTGCAATTTTGGCTTAAATGGCAACGCTCTTCTTGCCGAATAAGGCAGGCGAAAATTTATGTATGCAATAAATTCGCAAAAATCATTCTGAACCTAACGAAAAAAATAATTGTGTTTGTTTATTATTAAATTATTTTAAACTTATCTAAAATATATTTAGTTGGATTAGACTAAATTAAATTGGGCTTCTTATAATAAGGTAAATTATTAATTTTTACATTAACATTAATAAATAATATATATATATATATTTAAACGTATAAGATAAAATTTTAGAAAGGACTTAATTTTAAATGAGTTTTTGGTAACTGATCAGTTTTACCTATTTGGCACGACATTATATATATATATATATATATATATATATATATATATATATATATATATATATATATATATATATATATATATATATATATATATTTGTATATATATATACATATATGTCGTGCCGAATAGGCAGAACTTGCGATCTTGGCTTAAATAGCAACGCTCATCTTGCCATATAGGACAAGTGAAAATTTGTGTATGCAATAATTTCGCCAAAATCATTCTGAACCTAACGAAAAAAATATATTTCACTGTGTTTGTTTAGTATTAAATTATTGTAAATAAATCTAAAATATATTTAGTTGGGTTAGGCTAAAATAAATTGTTCTTGTTATAATAAGGTTAGGTAAGTTTTCTAAGATTCTTTTGGAGCAAAATTAAAAATTTTTACATCAACATTAATGAAAAAAATATATCTTTAAACGTATAATAGAAAATTTTAGAAAGGACTTAATTTTAAATGATTTCTTGCTAATTGACCAGTTTTACATATTCGGCACGACATATATATATATATATATATATATATATATATATATATATATATATATATATATATATATATATATATATATATATATATATATATATATACATACATATATATATATATATATATATATATATATATATATATATATATATATATATATATATATATATATATATATATATATATATATATATATATATATATATATATATATATGCAAAACAACCACTCTGAAAGAATAGAGAAATTCCAAGCGCTTTCGTGACTACTCACATTATCAAGGAACTATGAAAGTAAAGCATCCAAGGAAGCTATATAAGGGGTCTGGCCAGCACCTCATTATATAGCTTCCTTGGATGCTTTACTTTCATAGTTCCTTGATAATGTGAGTAGTCACGAAAGCGCTTGGAATTTCTCTATTCTTTCAGAGTGGTTGTTTTGCATATTCTGAAATCACCTGTTTACTGTGATCTTATTGCATATATATATATATATATATATATATATATATATATATATATATATATATATATATATATATATAGTTCCTTGATAATGTGAGTAGTCACGAAAGCGCTTGGAATTTCTCTATTCTTTCAGAGTGGTTGTTCTGCATATTCTGATATCACCTGTTTACTGTGATCTTATTGCATATATATATATATATATATATATATATATATATATATATATATATATATATATATATATATATATATATATATATATATATATATATATATATATATAATAATAATAATAATTCATGGTATAACTTAACAAATCTTTGAGGATAATTGTGTTGCAGAGGTGTGAGAGTCATCACATATTTGTTAGTTATACCATGAATTAAGGATAAATTCTAGACTTCACCTTGCGAAAGCAGACAAAACAAATGCGATACTAATTATGGACGAGGTAGATTATAGGAAAAAAATATCATATTAGAAGATATGGGAACTGGCGTGCCCCTTATGGATGAGAGAGCGTCTGGGAAATTATCTAAGGTTGGGAATGGTAACTAATTCTTTGGATCAAGAGCTCTTCAGCAACATCTAAGTTTCCTTTTGAATGGGCCAGGAGCAAGAGACAGATAAGTCAGTTAACATAAACATACATGAGAGAGGGGTCCCTCCTTCAATGCCAACTATATATACCTTGCTGGTATATCTTTCTATTATATCTCCCGTTATATATACCTCCCTCGCTCTATTTTCACACTAAATCTTTCACTATACATCCCTGTTATGTTTTGCACTATACATCCCTGCTATACCTCCTTACTCTAACTTCCTACTCTATCTTGCACAATGCTTCCTGATATACCTCCCAGGGTGGCCAGAAGCACAACACAAGCGCTGGCGGCTCTCTCTCTTTCTCTCGCAGCTTATTTAATTAAAAACTACTCGCACTTTTACAGGCTCGAGCCTCCAGCCTGACAAGACTGCAAAATTAGTTTAGGCGAGGCAGTAGAGGTGAGACACGTTAACACTTGCCAGCTGCACGACCTGCCTCCGGATGTGTTAAGGCAATCTCACTGAAAAAGTCATTTCTCACACACTCACACTCACGAGTATGTTCCTCACAAGACACTCGGGGGTAAAACCTGAGAACTAGGCGTAAATAACAGAGAATGTACCCCAGTTTACGAAAAGGGAATGAAACAGAGAATGACTACCGGAGTTGTCAGAATGGGGAAGTGTAAGAAGTGGGGTTCCTCAAGTCTAGGTTTTAGGACCAGTAGTTTCTTGTGTATGTGAAGGACATATCACAAGGGATTTAGTCAGATATATTCCTGTCCAGTTACGTGACTCTTTGAGCTTACAATTTGCAGCCGAAGATGCAAGTTTATCGTGCATCCCATATCCATCCTGTCTGCGGTAACGAATGCGAATATGGAAACGCAAAAAGGTCTAGAAACTAGGCCACCAAAGGATTTACAGTGCATCTGGATACATATCCACAATTTATATCTCATCTTTTGCAGGAAAACGAATAAAAAGGCACATACTGCGACTAGAGCAATACACACATAGGAAAGAGACCCTTATGATAACATTTCGGTCCGACTTGGACCACAAACTAGTCACTATAATTACTTAATGGTCCAAATCGGACCGAAACGTCGTCACAAGTTTCTTTCTCCTACGTGCGGGTTGTTTGTGTATCATCTCTTGCAAGCTGTAAATTTCAGATATATGCCAAGATGTACTATTAAACCTTTGGTCGGAGGAAAATGATCTTACTTCGCCTGAGATACATAACAGCACCGCTCAGGTTACTGAGGCAATGTTAGTACATGTTATATGTAGGGAAATTATCATTATATTGACAGGATAATTGTGAAACACACACACACACACACACACACACACACACACACACACGCGCGCGCGCGCGCGCGCGCACACACACGCCAGGAGCTGAGTCTCGATCCCTGCAACCACAATTAGGTGAGTACACACACTTGGAGCAGGGAGAGTGTGGACCTAGCAACGACCAACGAAGAGGCGGGGTTAGGAGCTACTAATCGACCCCTGCAATTATCATGATTTGACAAAGCTCTACACAGGGAAGAACGTTCTCCAAATAAAAGCTTGTTCTTCAACCTACGTTTCTGTCTTCGTAGGTAAACTAGAATTACAATATTTAAATATATGACAGTTTACAAGTGTCCCAGGAGGTCATCCCTCACTGGGTAAACAGATGAGCTGCCATGACATCATAGTAAAACGACTTCAGTAACCATGCTCCTGCCCCTCTTTCCTACATATACTGGCTCCTTAACCTTCGTGCGTTAGTGTAACTTGTCAATGGTCCAAGTCGGACCGCAACCTCGTCATAAGCTTCTCTCTCCTATGTGTGGGTTATCTGTGTGCCAGAGGATTCAGTACCCGGGTTTACTCAGTGGCGAGCGAAGATGAAACGTTTATTTAGCAATTCTTCCTCTTGACACTGTGACTGTAGCCAGCGTTAAACGTGTGAGACAGGGAGAGAAAAGAGGGAGGGAGGAGCAAGGTAAAAAACTCGGAGACGTGAGAAGGATGTAAGGCGACTTTAGGACACGTTTGTTCCTGGTAATGATCTTATTGCATTTCCCTGGGCGTCCTAAGGACCATCACCAGCTGAGCTGAGTGCCTCTCACTGGAGTAATATCCTGCAGCCAGAACCTCTTCTCTCCAACTGTCTTACTTCTTCCTGACTCCCAGGCTCTTGCTGTCGCTGTTGCTGTTATTGTTATACCTGTCCTACCATTCTGCTGCTGTTACTGCTCTGGCGTTACTACTACTACTACTACTGCTGCTGCTACTACTGCTACTGCACTTGCGTTACTATTGTGTTGCTGCTACTGCTGCCTGCTTCATGACTCACGAAATCGTAATGACACGATTGCAAGCGCATCGGTCTGGAGTTTTATGACTCTGACCGCGGGTTATATCCCCGCCCGTGGTATGGTTTGCTTCCTGCTGTTACTACCGCTGCTGCACCTCTGTTACTACTGTACTGTTACTGTTGCTATTACTACTGCTGTTGCTGTTGCTTAACCTGCGTTGCCATTCTGCTGCTCCTACTTCTACTACTGCTGCTATTGTTGTTCCTGTTACTACTACTACTACTACTACTGCTGCTGCTGTTGCTGTACCGGTGTTACTACTGCTGCTGCTGTTGCTGTTTCCGGTGTTACTACTACTGTTGCTGCTACTACTGCTTCTGTTGTTGCTGCTTATACTGCGTTACTATTCTGCTGCTATTGTTATGCTGCTGCTCCAGCGTTATTGTTTCTATTACTGCTTCTCTGCCGTTACTAGGTCAATAACCCAGACAGGACTCGCATCAATAGTTTCCAGCTTACGACGATGTTTCGGTTCGACTTGGGCCATTTACAAAGTCACACTAACACGAAAGATATAGGGAGCCAGTATATATAGGCGAAACACTGGTTTGGTAATAGTTGTGTATGAGTGAAACTAACTCTCGAGTAGCGTCATTGAAGCTAAAACCTTGTGTAACTTTAATAAAAAATAGGTTAGACAAATACATAAGTGGGTGCCTAACTCTTTTCCGTTAGTGTGAGCTTTGTAAATGGTCCGACTCGGACCGAAACGTCGTGGTAAGCTCCCCTCTCCAATGTGCGGGTTATTTGTGTATTGTTCCAGTCACGGTATTGTACCTTTTTGTTCTTTATAAGTGTATGTGGCTTGGACCTGACTAACTTAGGCCAGTAGGTGACTTGAACCTGCCTAGCATGTGCCAGAAGGCCTGCTGCAGTGCTCCTTCTTTCTTACGTTCTTATGATAATCCCCAGAGGACTAATAGACAAGGATAACTCTGGAGGGTTAGTAACACAAGCAGAGCACTGCGGCTTATTTCCAGTATAGTTCTAGGGGGTCTTTCTCGGTGATACACCACACAAGACCTAGCTACCTATTTATTGCTAGACGATAGGGCAAGTAGGTATCTTAAGACTTATCTAAACGTCTCACCCTGACCAGGATGCAACCCACAAGTCACTGACACTCAGGTACCTATTTATTGCTAGATGACCAGGGGCAGTAGGTGTTATAACACTTGTCTATACGTTTCCCCTGCCCAGGATGCATTCCACAGCAGTCCACCGAGACCCAAGTACCTATTTACTGCTAGGTAAACAGGGAAAGAACGAGTTTGAAAAATTGACTTTTTCTCTTGCCCCACCCGTAATCGAACCCGAGTCCTTTCGGTTGTGAGCGGAAACCCTGAGAGTCCTGAGAGGATTGAATCCTAGGATGTTGATGGTTGATGCTACAAGCTTTTGATCCCAGGAACTGGAGGTAGCCTTCCGTTCCTCGAATCGAACCTGACCGCCTCCTATTCACCACGTACTGCACAGAAATGCGTACTCTTCACTAACTCTACGGCTGAGGGACTGATTACCTCATCTTTTGTATACAGTTCTGCTGTCTTCCCATTATATCCTTGAATTTGTATTAATAAAGCCACTGGATGGCGAAACGTCTACAATAAAGATATCCAGATGTTGCACATGTGTCTAATTCCTCATCTTGTCGATATTGTAAACCATTCATGTAAACCTATCATGATACCTGCTCCTTGTCCCCACACAAGCTCCTGACCCCGGGTTTATAGTTTTAAGAATAGTGATGACAGTGTTTAAGCAGCCAGGAGAATGAAGCTAGTAGCAGCCAGAGAGACAAGGCCAGGATCACAGACTTGACCCCTACAACCAATGTCTAACTCAAGAGTGCAGCCCAGACCCTGGAGGCAGTGTTTACCAACACAACATTAGGCAAGGTGTCTTGTGTTGCTTTCAGATAATCCTGGACTCATGGCACCTTCCAGGCGCCTTGCTTTCACCTGGGGATATATGAGGTATCTGTGTGTGTGTGTGTGTGTGTGTGTGTGTGTGTGTGTGTGTGTACATGGTGATGAAAGAAGGTTAATTAACACACGGGAGAGAAGCTTCTTGTTTTTCCATAACAATGACCATTATTCCAGGCGAGACTCTTATTTTTCACGTCTTTCCTAACACGCGTGTGTGTACACCTTCCTTATTACCTTGACTTGTGTTGTAATGAAGAGCTAAACCCGTGTGGGTTACTCAAGTAATGAGTGGTGGAGGCTGGCGCCTTCGCCTATTAATGAGGACCTGGTCTCTGACCAGACACCTGCCTCGCTAAGTAGGGTGTGAATCTTCAGGTCACTTTCGGTATATGCCCGTCACGATCTAAACCAGGTCCTAAACCAGGTCCTATACCAGGTCCTATACCAGGTCCTAAACCAGGTCCTATACCAGGTCCTAAACCAGGTCCTATACCAGGTCCTAAACTAGGTCCTAAACCAGGCCTTACCTAAACCCGCATTGCAAATGGGTTGGGGAAATATTTTTATTGGAGGGTTTGGGTTTGAGGAGGACCTGCTTAGTATGGGCCAGAAGGCCTGCTGCAGTCTTCCTCCTTTCTTATCTTCTTATACCACGGTAGGCACTAAACCCGGCTGAGCAAGATCTAACTTGAGGAACTGAATAAGTATCCTCTTAAAGATAGCTAGGGGTATCTTGATAATTTTCCTTGTGTACGAGAGGAGGCTCTTGAAAAGTCTTGGGCCCCTTAAGCTTATTATCTATTATTTTTGTTACCAAACTGGTTGTGTGTTGGCAATTACCTATTTTATCGCAACCTGTCATGTTCTTGTAATATATATTATCATGTTTCGTCTTCGTGTTTGAGTGAACATGCGTGACATGATGATTTATAGTTATAGTGTTGAAATGTACGTGTGTTTATGTATGGAAGTGAAAAACAACCTGTGTGTGTGTGTAAACACATATTTGTGGTTGTAGGGGTCGAGACACAGCTCCCGGCCCCGCCTCTTCGCTGGTCGCTACTAGATACACTCTCCCTGCTCCTTAGCTTTACTGTGTGTACTCACCTAGTTGAGGTTGCGGGGGTCGAGTCCGAGCTCCTGGCCCCGCCTCTTCACTGATCGCTACTAGGTCACTCTCCCTGAACCGTGAGCTTTATCATACCTCTGCTTAAAGCTATGTATGGATCCTGCCTCCACTACATCGCTTCCCAAACTATTCCACTTACTGACTACTCTGTGGCTGAAGAAATACTTCCTAACATTCCTGTGATTCATCTGTGTCTTCAACTTCCAACTGTGTCCCCTTGTTACTGTGTCCAATCTCTGGAACATCCTGTCTTTGTCCACCTTGTCAATTCCTCTCAGTATTTTGTATGTCGTTATCATGTCCCCCCTATCTCTCCTGTCCTCCAGTGTCGTCAGGTTGATTTCCCTTAACCTCTCCTCGTAGGACATACCTCTTAGCTCTGGGACTAGTCTTGTTGCAAACCTTTGCACTTTCTCTAGTTTCTTCATGTGCTTGGCTAGGTGTGGGTTCCAAACTGGTGCCGCATACTCCAATATGGGCCTAACGTACACGGTGTACAGGGTCCTGAATGATTCCTTATTAAGATGTCGGAATGCTGTTCTGAGGTTTGCTAGGCGCCCATATGCTGCAGCAGTTATTTGGTTGATGTGCGCTTCAGGAGATGTGCCTGGTGTTATACTCACCCCAAGATCTTTTTCCTTGAGTGAGGTTTGTAGTCTCTGACCCCCTAGACTGTACTCCGTCTGCGGTCTTCTTTGCCCTTCCCCAATCTTCATGACTTTGCACTTGGTGGGATTGAACTCCAGGAGCCAATTGCTGGACCAGGTCTGCAGCCTGTCCAGATCCCTTTGTAGTTCTGCCTGGTCTTCGATCGAGTGAATTCTTCTCATCAACTTCACGTCATCTGCAAACAGGGACACCTCAGAGTCTATTCCTTCCGTCATGTCGTTCACAAATACCAGAAACAGCACTGGTCCTAGGACTGACCCCTGCGGGACCCCGCTGGTCACAGGTGCCCACTCTGACACCTCGCCACGTACAATGACTCGCTGCTGTTTTCCTGACAAGTATTCCCTGATCCATTGTAGTGCCTTCCCTGTTATCCCTGCTTGGTCCTCCAGTTTTTGCACCAATCTCTTGTGTGGAACTGTGTCAAACGCCTTCTTGCAGTCCAAGAAAATGCAATCCACCCACCCCTCTCTCTCTTGTCTTACTGCTGTCACCATGTCATAGAACTCCAGTAGGTTTGTGACACAGGATTTCCCGTCCCTGAAACCATGTTGGCTGCTGTTGATGAGATCGTTCCTTTCTAGGTGTTCCACCACTCTTCTCCTGATAATCTTCTCCATGATTTTGCATACTATACATGTCAGTGACACTGGTCTGTAGTTTAATGCTTCATGTCTGTCTCCTTTTTTAAAGATTGGGACTACATTTGCTGTCTTCCATGCCTCAGGCAATCTCCCTGTTTCGATAGATGTATTGAATATTGTTGTTAGGGGTACACATAGCGCCTCTGCTCCCTCTCTCAATACCCATGGGGAGATGTGTGTGTGTGTGTGTGTGTGTGTGTGTGTGTGTGTGTGTGTGTGTGTGTGTGTGTGTGTGTGTGTGTGTGTGTGTGTGTGTGTGTGTGTGTGTGTGTGTGTGTGTGTGTGTGTGTGTGTGTGTGTGTGTGTGTGTGTGTGTGTGTGTGTGTGTGTGTGTGTGTGTGTGTGTGTGTGTGTGTGTGTGTGTGTGTGTGTGTGTATACACTCATAAATATAACAATACCGATCACCGACAAGGTTAGCCACGGAAAAACGCTAATATAAACACAATTCGAAACAGGAAATGCGCGTGCACATCTCATAAGTCCCACGTCCTACTGGAGCACGATCAGCGGCGGAAATATATATAAAATTAATATTCTGAGGTGATGTCAGTTCGTCTGGCAGAAATGATCTTACGATCGCGACTTGTGTCAACAAGGCAACGAGGTGCAAAATGCTAGCGTTACCACATTTCTGAGACTACATTTATTATCGTTGTATTTTTGACGAGTTATAAGAAATGTCAGGCCACGAGTGAGGTGACATGATTATTGGGGCCACGAGTGAGGTGACATGATTGTTGGGGCCACGAGTGAGGTGACGTGATTGTTGGGGCAAGGAGTGGACATGACTGGATGACGACTGTGTGGTCGTCATCCACTTTAGGAAAGTCGTACAGGACTGGATGACGACTGTGTGGTCCAGTTCAGGGTAAACTGGAGGTCAGAAATAAGACGAGAAACTTGTGGTATGCGCAGTCACACCTCACCTCTGTCGTCTAGTTAAGTGGGCTCACAGAATTCAAGTCATGGAGTGCCCTAGAAACATCTAGGGAGTATTTTATACGACTTTCTAAGCCCAGGTTAACCCAGGGTATTGACAGGTAAGGCATCTAACTTCATTTAACAAAATGATCTTGTAACATTAACCCAACGAATACCAAATGTCATTATTATTATTATTATTATTATTATTATTATTATTATGAATTTGGTAGGGTGTGCAAAAGAAGAAAATTAAAGGTGAATACAGGAAAGAGTAAGGTTATGAGGATAACAAAAAGATTAGGTGATGAAAGATTGAATATCAGATTGGAGGGAGAGAGTATGGAGGAGGTGAACGTATTCAGATATTTGGGAGTGGACGTGTCAGCGGATGGGTCTATGAAAGATGAGGTGAATCATAGAATTGATGAGGGAAAAAGAGTGAGTGGTGCACTTAGGAGTCTGTGGAGACAAAGAACTTTGTCCTTGGAGGCAAAGAGGGGAATGTATGAGAGTATAGTTTTACCAACGCTCTTATATGGGTGTGAAGCGTGGGTGATGAATGTTGCAGCGAGGAGAAGGCTGGAGGCAGTGGAGATGTCATGTCTGAGGGCAATGTGTGGTGTGAATATAATGCAGAGAATTCGTAGTTTGGAAGTTAGGAGGAGGTGCGGGATTACCAAAACTGTTGTCCAGAGGGCTGAGGAAGGGTTGTTGAGGTGGTTCGGACATGTAGAGAGAATGGAGCGAAACAGAATGACTTCAAGAGTGTATCAGTCTGTAGTGGAAGGAAGGCGGGGTAGGGGTCGGCCTAGGAAGGGTTGGAGGGAGGGGGTAAAGGAGGTTTTGTGTGCGAGGGGCTTGGACTTCCAGCAGGCATGCGTGAGCGTGTTTGATAGGAGTGAATGGAGACAAATGGTTTTTAATACTTGACGTGCTGTTGGAGTGTGAGCAAAGTAACATTTATGAAGGGATTCAGGAGTGCCGCAGGGTCGTCTGGGTTGCGGGAGTCGCTGGCGGCGCGGAGCGTCTCGGGGCCGCGGGTCGTCCGGGAGGCCGCAGGAGTCGTCCGGCGTAATGCCGCAGGGTCGTCTCGGGGCACGGGCGTCTCAGCAGTAATGTACGGAGTCGTCTCGGGAGGTCAGCAGGAGCGCCCGGCGTAATGCGCGGGGGTCGTCCGGCGTGTGAGAATCCTGGCGTAATGCGCGGATCGTCCCGTATTTTCGCAGGGCCCTCTCGGCGGGCAGCGGGGTCTCCGGCAACAGGGAGCGTCCGCAGTAAAGGCAGGGGGTCGTCTCGGCGTAATCAGCGGGAGCGTCCGGCAGAAAGCAGCAGGAGTCGTCTCGGACAGCGGAATCGTCTCGGCATTGTCAGCGGGTGCTGGGGGTATTGTCAGCGGAGCGTCTCGGGAGTGTGGGGAGGACGTCTCGGCGGGAATGCGCAGGAGTCGCTGGCAATGCAGCAGGGGTGTCCACAGAATGTCGCAGGGGTCCTGGGGTAAGTCGGGAGCGTCTGGCAAAAGCAGCAGGGGCGTCCGGCAGTTGCGCGGAGCGTCTGGGCGGCGCGGGGAGCCCAGAATGCGCAGGGGTCGTCTGGGCGTAATGCGCAGGGTCGTGGGCGGTTTTCCCGCAGGGCGTCTCGGCGTAATGGGCGGGGGCGCTGGGGGTAAGTCGCGGAGTCGTCCGGCAAGTCAGCGGGGGTCTTCAGCGAAGCCGCGGAGTGCCGGCGGGTCGCGGGGCGTCTCGGCGTAGCCCGCGGAGCGTCTCAGCAGTAAAAGCAGCAGGAGTCGTCTGGGCGGCCGCGGGAGCGCTGGGCGTAAAGTCAGCGAGCGCGGGCAGGCAGCAGGGTCGTCTGGGCGGGAAGCGGGAGGGGCGTCCGGCAGTAAGCGCAGGAGCGTTCAAAAAGCGCGGAGCCGGGGGCCGCAGAGGCCCGGCAGGCGCGGAGTCGTCGGGCGGCGGAGTCGTCGGGGATGTGCGGAGCCCCGGGGGGTAATGTCGCGGAGCGTCTGGGGAGAATGTCGCGGAGTCGTCTCGGGAGTAAACGCAGGAGTCGCTCGGCGTAAGCAGCAGGGGGTCCGGCATTTCGCGGAGCGTCCGGCGTAATGCAGCAGGAGTCGCCGGCGTAATGCAGCGGAGCGTCCGGCATAAGCAGCGGGGGTTGCCCGGCATAAGCGCGGAGCGTCTGGGCAAAATTTAGCGGAGTCGTCGGGCAAAAAGCAGCGGGGCGTTGGGGGGTAATGCGCAGGGTCGTCGGGGAAGCGCGGGGTCGTCTGGGGGTAATGTCGCAGAGCGTCTGGGCGTGTCAGCAGGGGTCGTCTCGGCGTAATGTCAGCGGAGTCGTCGGGCGTAATGTCAGCGGGGGCGTCTGGGGGAAAATCGCCCGGGGGTCGTTCGGCAGTAATGCCGCGGATGTCTCGGCAGTAATGCCGCGGGGGCGTTGGGGGGTGTCAGCGGAGCGTTTGGCAGAAGCGCGGGGGGCGTCTCGGGGCGCGGGCGCCGGCAGTAAGCCGCGGGGGTCGTCTGGGGGGAAGCGGGGGGGCCCTCGGGGGGGAACCAGCGGAGGGCTCGGCAGAATGTCAGCGGAGCGTCTCGGCAGTAACGCAGGGGTGCCGGCAGGTCGCGGAGCTCTGGGGTTGCCGCAGGCGTCCGGCGGCGCGGAGTCGTCGGGCGGGGCAGCGGAGCGTCTGGGCGTAATGTCGCGGAGCCCCGCGGGAAGCAGCGGGGCGCGGGGGAGGTCGCGGGGGCGTCTGGGGGTAATTGGGAGGTCGCGGGGTTGTGGCGGAGCCGGGGCAGGGCGCGGAGCCCTCTGGGCAGGCGCGGGGGGCGCCCCGGCAAGCGCGGAGCCCTCTGGGCAGTAAGTCGCAGGAGCGTCTGGGCGTAATGCAGCGGGGGCGTCGGGGGAGTAAGCAGCAGAGCGTCGGGCAAGCCGCGGAGCGCTGGGGAGAATGCGCGGGGGCGTCTGGGCGGGAATGCGCAGGGGTCGCCGGGAATGTCGCAGGAGCGTCTGGGCGTAAGCGCGGGGTCGTCTGGGGGGAAAAAGCCAGGAGTCGTCCGGCGTAATGTCAGCGGGGTGCCCGGGGGTAAGCGCAGAGCGCGGGAAATGCGCAGGAGTCGTCTGGGCAGTAGTGTCAGCAGGAGTCGTCTCGCAAATGCCCGGGGAGGAGCGTCTCGGGGTAATGTCAGCAGGAGCCCTCGGGGGAGAATGCAGCAGGGGTCGTCCGGCGTAATGCGCGGGGGTCGTCTGGGGGAGAAGTCAGCGGGGGCGTCCGGCAGTAATGCGCGGGCGTCTGGGCAGAACAGCGGGTCGTCTGGGGAGTAATGTCGGGAGGAGTCGCGGGGTGTAATGTCGCAGGGAGCGCTGGGAATGCGCGGGGCCGGCGTAATGCGCGGAGCCCCTGGCGAAGCGCGGAGTCGTCTGGGCAAATGCGCAGGGCGCTGGGCGGGCGGGGGAGTCGTCTGGGCGGGGCAGCGGAGCCCCGGCAGTAAGCAGCGGAGCGTCTCGGCAGAAGTCGGGAGGGCCCTCTCGGGAATGTCAGCAGGGTCGTCCGGCAGGCGGGAGGAGCGTCTGGGCAGTAATTTAGCGGAGTCGTCTGGGCGAATGTCGCGGGGTCTCTCGGCAGTAATGTCGCAGGGGTCGTCTGGGCGGAATGCGCAGGGGCGTCCGGCGTAATTTTCAGGGCGTCCGGCAGTAAAGCGGAGTCGTCTGGGGGTAAGCGGGGGAGCGTCCGGGGGTAACGCGGAGTCGTTCCCCGGGATAAGCGCGGGGGCGTCTGGGCGTAATGCGCGGGTCGTCCGGCATAATGCGCGGGGGGCGCGGGCAGATGCCCGCGGAGCGTCTCGGCAGAAGTCGCAGGGCGCCCGGGGGGTGTCAGCGGGGGTCGCGGGCGGGAATGTCGCGGAGCGTCTCGGGGTTGCGCGGAGCGCTGGGGGATAAGGAGGGGGTTATAAATGTCGGGAGGAGCCCTCGGGGAGTAATGTCAGGGACTCTGTGACTGAAGAAGTACTTCCTAACATCCGCGTCTACCTGGAGGGCATTCCGGGGATCAACGCCCCGCGGCCCGGTCCACGACCAGGCCTCCCGGTGAATCAGGGCCTGGTCAATGAGGCTGTTACTGCTGGCCGCACGTAATTCAACGTACGAACCACAGTCAGGCCGATCCGATACTAACTTTAGGTATCTGTCCAGCTCCCTCTTGAAGACAACTAGGGGTCTATTGGTAATTACCCTTATGGCTGGTGGGAGGCTGTTGAACAGTCTTGGGCCCCGGACACTTGTGTTTTCTCTTAGTGTACTAATGGCGCCCCTACTTTTCGTGGGGGTATGTTACATCGCCTGCCAAGTTTTTTACTTTCGTAGGGAGTGATTTCTATGTGCAGATGAGGAACCAGTCCCTCCAGAATCTTCCAGGTGCAGATTATGATATATCTCTCTCGCCTGCGCTCCAGTGAGTACAAGTCAAGTGCTTCCAAGCGTTCCCAGTAGTTAAGGTGTTTGATGGAACTTATACGTGCAGTAAAGGTTCTCTGTACATTCTCTAGATCTGCAATTTCGCCTGCTTTAAATGGAGATGTTAATGTACAGCAGTATCCCAGCCTAGAAAGAACAAGTGATTTGAAAAGAATTATCATTGGCTTGGCATCTCTTGTCTTGAATGTTCTCATTATCCATCCTATCAGTTTCCTATCAGATGTGATAGCGGCATTGTGATCCTTGAAGGTGAGATTCTCAGACATTACCACTCACAGGTCCTTCACATTACTTTTCCGCTTTATTGTGTGATTAGAGTTTGTAGTATACTCAGTCCTAGTTATTATTTCCTCCAGTTTTCCATAACGGAGTAGTTGGAATTTCTCTTCATTGAACATCATATTGTTCTCCGTTGCCCATTGGAAAACTTGGTTTATATCTTCTTGGAGATTTGCCGTGTCCTCAATGGATGACAGTCTCATGCAGATCCTGGTATCGTTTGCAAAGGATGATGCACTGCTATGGTTTACATCTCCATATCTGATATGAGAATGAGGAACAGGATAGGTGCGAGTACTGTGCCTTGTGGAACAGAGCTCTTCACTATGGCCGCTTCCGATTTAACTTTGTTTACCACTACTCTTTATGTTCGATTGGTTAGAAAGTTGAAGATCCATCTGCCTACTTTGCCAGTTATCCCTGTGACTCATCTGAGTTTTCAACTTCCATCTGTGACCCCTTGTTGCTGTGTCCCATCTCTGAAACATTCTATCCCTATCCACCTTGTCAATTAATCTCAGTATTTTGTATGTCGTTATCACGTCCTCCCTATCCGTCCTGTACTCCAGTGTTGTCAGGTTGAGTTCCCTTAACCTCTTCTCGTAGGACATACCCCTCAGCTCCGTCTTGTTGCAAATCTTTCCACTTTCTCTAATTTTTGACGCGTTTGATCAGGTGTGGGTTCCACACTGGTGCCGCATACTCAATATGGGCATGACGTACACGTACAGTGTACGTCAGGCCCATATTGGAGTATGCAACCGGACGACACGTAGGTAACAGAGGCGGAGGAAGCAGCGAGGTCTCTAGTGGGACGATGTTTCGCACGAGGAGAAATTGATGAAGTTGTGGTAAAAGGAGCGAGGTTGGTCGAAACGTGGCAGTGAAAGATGGCGTCCTGTACTTGTCTACCATCACCACTTGTGGCCTTCCAGGTAGTGGTGGTGATGGTGGTGGTTGTGGCAGTGGTGGTGGTGGTAGTGGTGGTGGTAGTGGTGGTGGTAGTGGTGGTGGTAGTGGTGGCGGTTATGGTGGTATTGCTAGTGGTGGTGGTAGTGCTACTAGTGGTGGTGGTAGTGCTAGTGGTGGTGGTAGTGCTAGTGGTGGTGGTAGTGCTAGTGGTGGTGGTAGTGCTAGTGGTGGTGGTAGTGCTAGTGGTGGTGGTAGTGCTAGTGGTGGTGGTAGTGCTAGTGGTGGTGGTGAAGTGTTCTTCAACATGACTGCCACTACTACAATCTTGACTATCCCTACATTTATCACGTTCTTCACACTTACAGACATTTATTTTCTCCTACGGTGAATTTCATCTTTATATATATATATATATATAATATATATATATATATATATATATATATATATATATATATATATATATATATATATATATATAACTATTTCTGACCGATTCTTCATTTCCAGCTTGTTAATTCACTGTTTGTTTTGTTTTATCTAACTCAGTTCCGGCTTTACCACGTCTCACTCCTTCCCTATTCACAGCTATCCTCTCTTTCCATCTGCATCCCTTCCTTCTCCATCCCCAACTTACCTCTAATATTTCGGACTGCTGGCACAGCATGCGCAAAATCGAATTGAAATTAGCACGATAACGAGCAATTCATTAAGCTAATTGAACCCTAGAGAGGCTGGGGCTTCAGGCTCTGTGTTTACACTCCAAGTAGCAAGGGAGCAGCTGCAGCTCGGGAAGGAGTCTGCTAGGAGTTGTGGTGTGTCTGACCGATGGAGGAGTGTGCCTGGCCAAGGGAAAAGGTGTGCCTGGCCGAAGATGGGTTTGCTGGTCAAGGTTAAGACCAGCCAAAGAGGGGTATATCAGGTCAAGGAAGGAGTGAAAAGCGATGTCTGAGTATTGGATGAGAGGTTAAGCTAAGTGGAGTCTTCTAAATTGTTAGGGAATGGCAATGGGAGCTATATGTGTGTACCTTGATATCAATATTAAAACCATTATTATTATTATTGTTATTATTATTATTACTACTACTACTAGTAGTAGTAGTAGGAGAAGAGCTGAACCCGAAATTTGGTGGTAAACAAGCCAGAATCAGCTCAATCATATCTCTAAGTACCACTGACAAACGTTTCCCCCGTGTTACGAGTGAAATAAAACAGAAAAGCTGGAAAAAAGAAAACCCAGGAAACTACTTAAGGTCCCTCTTTGGTAATACCTAAGTGGTTATATCAGGCCCTTGAAGGATCTGGTTTAAGAACTTAAAGGTCCCCCCCCTTCAGGAACACCTAAGTCCTTGAATTGATAGCCCTTCCTTTGAAGCGTCTGGGTTAAGCACTTACAGGTCCCCTTTAGGGATACCTAAGTGGTTAAACCAGACCCTTGAAGAGTCTGGTTTAACGTTAACACTTATAGATTTCCCTTCGGGAATACCTAAGTCCTTGAATCGATAGCCCTTCCGTCGAAGGGTCTGGTTTAGGCATGGGGATCGAGCCCAGCACCAATCACAATAAGATCAGCGATGGGTCACAAAACAGACATAAAACAGACCGCGACTCCAACACTGGTCGTGAAAGGAGCATCAAATCTGCCGCGGCAAGCATAATACGACTCACCCTGGGCATCAACTCAACCTCATGTGCTCCCAGAAGCCAGAGTGGGATCCAACAACACCGCTCCGCCACTCACACCTTATTACTCTGACTATGATTCCTCGTGCGTCTCTTTTGCTGCATCTGTTGCTGAAGCTTTTGTTGTAGTTCTTGTGGCTCTTGTCGACGTTTTTATTACAGTGCTATTTCCAGTTGTTGTAGTGCTAGTTTCAATTGTTGTAGTACTAGTGTAGTACTGGTTGCAGTTGTTGAAATGCTAGTTTCAGTTGTTATAGTGCTAGTTTCAGTTGTTATAGTGCTAGTTTCAGTTGTTATATTGCTAGTTTCAATTGTTGTAGTACTAGTGTAGTACTGGTTGCAGTTGTTGAAATGCTAGTTTCAGTTGTTATAGTGCTAGTTTCAGTTGTTATAGTGCTAGTTTCAGTTGTTATAGTGCTAGTTTCAGTTGTTATAGTGCTAGTTTCAGTTATAGTGCTACTTTCAGTTGTTATAGTGCTAGTTTCAGTTGCTGTAGTACTAGTTTCAGTTGTTGTAGTACTAGTTTCAGTTATTGTTATAGTACTAGTTTCAATGATGTTGTAGTACTAGTGTAGTACTGGTTGCAGTTGTTGAAATGCTAGTTTCAGTTGTTATAGTGCTAGTTTCAGTTGTTATAGTGCTAGTTTCAGTTGTTGTAGTGCTAGTTTCAGTTGTTATAGTGCTAGTTTCAGTTGTTATAGTGCTAGTTTCAGTTGTTATAGTGCTAGTTTCAGTTGTTATAGTGCTAGTTTCAGTTGTTATAGTGCTAGTTTCAGTTGTTATAGTGCTAGTTTCAGTTGTTATAGTGCTAGTTTCAGTTGTTATAGTGCTAGTTTCAGTTGTTGTAGTACTAGTTTCAGTTGTTGTAGTACTAGTTTCAGTTATTGTTGTAGTACTAGTTTCAGTTGATGTTGAAGTGCTAGTTTCAGTTGTTATAGTGCTAGTTTCAGTTGTTATAGTGCTAGTTTCAGTTGTTATAGTGCTAGTTTCAATTGTTGAAGTGCTAGTTTCAGTTGTTATAGTGCTAGTTTCAGTTGTTGAAGTGCTAGTTTCAGTTGTTATAGTGCTAGTTTCTGTTGTTGTAGTGCTAGTTTCAGTTGTTATAGTGCTAGTTCCAGTTGATGTAGTACTAGTTTCAGTTATTGTTGTAGTACTAGTTTCAGTTGTTGTTGAAGTGCTAGTTTCAGTTGTTATAGTGCTAGTTTCTGTTGTTGTAGTGCTAGTTTCTGTTGTAGTGCTAGTTTCTGTTGTTGTAGTGCTAGTTTCTGTTGTTGTAGTGCTAGTTTCTGTTGTTGTAGTGCTAGTTTCTGTTGTTGTAGTGCTAGTTTCTGTTGTTGTAGTGCTAGTTTCTGTTGTTGTAGTGCTAGTTTCAGTTGTTGTAGTACTAGTTTCTGTTGTTGTAGTGCTAGTTTCTGTTGTTGTAGTGCTAGTTTCTGTTGTTGTAGTGCTAGTTTCTGTTGTTGTAGTGCTAGTTTCTGTTGTTGTAGTGCTAGTTTCTGTTGTTGTTGTAGTGCTAGTTTCTGTTGTTGCAGTGCTAGTTTCTGTTGTTGTAGTGCTAGTTTCTGTTGTTGTAGTGCTAGTTTCTGTTGTTGTAGTGCTAGTTTCTGTTGTTGTAGTGCTAGTTTCAGTTGTAGTGCTAGTTTCTGTTGTTGTAGTGCTAGTTTCTGTTGTAGTGCTAGTTTCTGTTGTTGTAGTGCTAGTTTCTGTTGTTGTAGTGCTAGTTTCTGTTGTTGTGCTAGTTTCTGTTGTGCTAGTTTCTGTTGTTGTAGTGCTAGTTTCAGTTGTTGTAGTGCTAGTTTCTGTTGTTGTAGTGCTAGTTTCTGTTGTTGTAGTGCTAGTTTCTGTTGTTGTAGTGCTAGTTTCAGTTGTTGTAGTGCTAGTTTCTGTTGTTGTAGTGCTAGTTTCAGTTGTTATAGTGCTAGTTTCAGTTGTTGTAGTGCTAGTTTCTGTTGTTGTAGTGCTAGTTTTAGTTGTTGTAGTGCTAGTTCCAGTTGCTGTAGTACTAGTTTCAGTTATTGTTGTAGTACTAGTTTCAGTTGTTGAAGTGCTAGTTTCAGTTGTTATAGTGCTAGTTTCTGTTGTTGTAGTGCTAGTTTCTGTTGTTGTAGTGCTAGTTTCTGTTGTTGTAGTGATAGTTTCTGTTGTTGTAGTGCTAGTTTCTGTTGTTGTAGTGCTAGTTTCTGTTGCTGTAGTGCTAGTTTCTGTTGCTGTAGTGCTAGTTTCTGTTGCTGTAGTGCTAGTTTCTGTTGCTGTAGTGCTAGTTTCTGTTGCTGTAGTGCTAGTTTCTGTTGCTGTAGTGCTAGGTGCAGCTCTTGTTGCCCACACTGATGCAATCCTTGCTGCATTTCTTGTTGTAATTCTACTTACGGTTATTGTTGTAGATTTTGGTGTAGTTCTTGTTGCAGATCTTACTATACTTCTTGATGCAGTTCTTGTTGCAGATCTTACTGTACTTCTTGATGCAGTTCTTGTTGCAGATCTTACTGTACTTCTTGATGCAGTTCTTGTTGCAGGTCTTACTATACTTCTTGATGCAGTTCTTGTTGCAGATCTTACTGTACTTCTTGATGCAGTTCTTGTTGCAGATCTTACTATACTTCTTGATGCAGTTCTTGTTGCAGATCTTACTGTACTTCTTGATGCAGTTCTTGTTGCAGATCTTACTATACTTCTTGATGCAGTTCTTGTTGCAGATCTTACTGTACTTCTTGATGCAGTTCTTGTTGCAGATCTTACTATACTTCTTGATGCAGTTCTTGTTGCAGATCTTACTGTACTTCTTGATGCAGTTCTTGTTGCAGATCTTACTGTACTTCTTGATGCAGTTCTTGTTGCAGATCTTACTATACTTCTTGATGCAGTTCTTGTTGCAGATCTTACTGTACTTCTTGATGCAGTTCTTGTTGCAGATCTTACTATACTTCTTGATGCAGTTCTTGTTGCAGATCTTACTGTACTTCTTGATGCAGTTCTTGTTGCAGATCTTACTGTACTTCTTGATGCAGTTCTTGTTGCAGATCTTACTATACTTCTTGATGCAGTTCTTGTTGCAGATCTTACTATACTTCTTGATGCAGTTCTTGTTGCAGATCTTACTGTACTTCTTGATGCAGTTCTTGTTGCAGATCTTACTATACTTCTTGATGCAGTTCTTGTTGCAGATCTTACTGTACTTCTTGATGCAGTTCTTGTTGCAGATCTTACTGTACTTCTTGATGCAGTTCTTGTTGCAGATCTTACTATACTTCTTGATGCAGTTCTTGTTGCAGATCTTACTATACTTCTTGATGCAGTTCTTGTTGCAGATCTTACTGTACTTCTTGATGCAGTTCTTGTTGCAGATCTTACTATACTTCTTGATGCAGTTCTTGTTGCAGATCTTACTGTACTTCTTGATGCAGTTCTTGTTGCAGATCTTACTGTACTTCTTGATGCAGTTCTTGTTGCAGATCTTACTGTACTTCTTGATGCAGTTCTTGTTGCAGATCTTACTGTACTTCTTGATGCAGTTCTTGTTGCAGATCTTACTGTACTTCTTGATGCAGTTCTTGTTGCAGATCTTACTGTACTTCTTGGAGTAATTTTTTTTTACTAATTTTCGTTTTATGCGACTGGACAGAAACTGTGTATGTGTTGATGTAATATTTAGGATTTAATAAAGAAATGAATAAGATATCTCGCACCCATGTGTGTGTGTGCATCTGTACGTGAGTGTGTACGTGAGAATGTGTACACCGTTTTAACAAATATTCTTCATAACTTTCCATCAGAGAGAGGACTCGCCAAACCTTAATTATCCCCACAGTTGTCGCTGAAGTTGTCAGCATCAAAGAGACTAGCGAATGAAAGATATTATTTACGATGGTGCAGCCTGACGCCACCATCAATACACACACTGTTTACCCGGAAATGTTAGAGCCACACTGGGTACATTTCTCCAGTATTGACTTTTGTCGCTGCTTCAATACATGTTAGGAAACATGTTCCCCTTGATAAGAGGCGCAACCTGAACCTGATGACTAGATAACGCCTGTACGAATAGAAGGCAAGGGGAAGGGGGCAAAGGGAGGGAGGAAGGGGGTAAAGGGGAAGTAACTGGAATGGAATTCAGGGGGAAATGCCCTGTAGTGCAAGATAGGAAGCAGGGAGGAAATTTGCTGTCAAGGAAGGGGGCAAGAGAGCATGTCATGTCTATCTTTGGCTAGGCTGGGGGTTCCCATCTCCCCGGCAACACTTAAATTTCCTACGCAATTTCTGAGGTTTGAACGCCTGTGTCGTACGCTGAAGAATTCCAGCATAAATAATAACACAAATTTGGGATGAGTGTCTCTTAATGAACCTTCCCTCAATCAGCCCTAGTATATATATAAGGGATTTAAAATTCATAAATCTTTGTTACCATTTTATACTACAATAAATTTAAAATATTTGATGATTTAAAATAAGATGATTGACGTCTAGACAAAGTTAATGGGGTAGTTATCTTAGAAGAATTTGAGTATATTAGTAGAATGGAAAAGTTACTGTTAGATTAACATTATCTGATCCATATATATGTATATATATATATATATATATCTATATATATATATATATATATATATATATATATATATATATATATATATATATATATATATATATATATATGTCGTGCCGAATAGGTAAAACTTGCAATTTTGGCTTAAATAGCAACGCTATTCTTGCGGAATAAGACGAACGAAAATTTGTGTATGCAATAATTTCGGAAAAATCATTCTGATCTTAACGAAAAAAATATATTTCACTGTGTTTGTTTATTATTATATTGCTGTAAATTTATCTAAAATATATTTAGTTGGATTACGCTAAATTAAATTGCGCTTGTTATAAAGTTAGGTAAGTTTTCTAAGGTTCTTTTGGTACAAAATTATTAATTTTTACATTAACATAAATGAAAAAAAATATTTCTTTAAACGTATAAGATAAAATTTTAGAAAGGACTTAATTTTAAATGAGTTCTTGCTAACTGACCAAATTTGCCTATTCATCAGTGACACTATCACTGTGTTTGCAGAGGAGCGCAGATACGACAGTTTAGATGTTACTCCAAACAGTAAATATCCTAGCCCCCTCCTTTAAGTGCAAGCATTCTACTTTCCACCTCCAAGACTCAAGTAGATATATTAATGCATCCACGAACGAGTGGTTTTAAGCATATAACAATACTGCGACTGGCTGGGAATCGAATTTCCGATACTTTATCAAGCCCAGCGAGAAGCCTGACAAAATTCCAAGACTCCTTAATCCACTGAGCAATCAATGTTGTAAACATCAGGTGCCCAGTACCACTGAACATGTTACTCCTGATGCCAACACATACGTGCTGTGATAAGCTACAGAACTAATTTCAGTCTCCTCCCGTTCAAAATACGTCTTCACGAGCAGTACACATATTAATGCATGCACAAACAAGCTTCATACATAGTTTTAAGAGCAGGTACGATAGAGTCCACGAGGTTGAGAGTGAATCTGAAGAGTGGTAAGTTAAGAAGCAGGGCCAGGAGCTGAGAATCAACCCCCGCAACAAACACAAATATGCGAGTACACACACACACACACACACACACACACACACACACACACACACACACACACACACACACTCGACCCCTGCAACCACAAATAGGTGAGTACACACACACTCGCTTTGTGCTGGTGACAATAGCAAAACCTTCCTAGTCTTCTAGCCTCCTCTCTCCCGGTACTTACACCACTCCCCCTGTACCAGTGACAGCACTTTCCCCAGCCTCACCCATCCCCCGGTTCCTCCTCTGTCCCAGTGCCAGCACCTCTCCCCATGTACCGGTGACAGCACGCCAGCTTCACCAATCCCCCGGTTCCTCCTCTGTCCCAGTACCAGCATCTCTCCCCATGTACCAGTGACAGCACCCCAGCTTCACCCATCCCCCGGTTCCTCCTCTGTCCCAGTACCAGCACCTCTCCCCCTGTACCGGTGACAGTACCCCAGCTTCACCCATCCCCCGGTTCCTCCTCTGTCCCAGTACCAGCACCTCTCCCCCTGGACCGGTGACAGCACCCCCAGCTTCACCCATCCCCCGGTTCCTCCTCTGTCCCAGTACCAGCACCTCTCCCCCTGTACCGGTGACAGCACGCCAGCTTCACCCATCCCCCGGTTCCTCCTCTGTCCCAGTACCAGCACCTCTCCCCCTGTACCGGTGACAGCACCCCACCATCCCCCGGTTCCTCCTCTGTCCCAGTACCAGCACCTCTCCCCCTGTGCCGGTGACAGCACCCCAGCTTCACCCATCCCCCGGTTCCTCCTCTGTCCCAGTACCAGCACCTCTCCCCCTGTACCGGTGACAGCACCCCAGCTTCACCCATCCCCCGGTTCCTCCTCTGTCCCAGTACCAGCACCTCTCCCCCTGTACCGGTGACAGCACCCCACCATCCCCCGGTTCCTCCTCTGTCCCAGTACCAGCACCTCTCCCCCTGTGCCGGTGACAGCACCCCAGCTTTACCCATCCCCCGGTTCCTTCTCTCTCCCAGTACCAGCACCTCTCCCCCTGTACCGGTGACAGCACCCCAGCTTCACCCATGCCCCGGTTCCTCCTCTGTCCCAGTACCAGCACCTCTCCCCCTGTACCGGTGACAGCACCCCAGCTTCACCCATCCCCCGGTTCCTCCTCTGTCCCAGTACCAGCACCTCTCCCCCTGTACCGGTGACAGCACCCCAGCTTCACCCATCCCCCCGTTCCTCCTCTGTCCAAGTACCATCACCTCTCCCCCTGTACCGGTGACAGCACCCCAGCTTCACCCATCCCCCGGTTCCTCCTCTGTCCCAGTACCAGCACCTATCCCCCTGTACCGGTGACAGCACCCCAGCTTCACCCATCCCTCGGTTCCTCCTCTGTCCCAGTACCAGCACCTCTAACCCTGTACCGGTGACAGCACCCCAGCTTCACCCATCCCCCGGTTACTCCTTTGTCCCAGTACCAGCACCTCTCCCCCTGTACCGGTGACAGCACCCCAGCTTCACCCATCCCCCGGTTCCTCCTGTCCCAGTACCAGCACCTCTAACCCTGTACCGGTGACAGCACCCCAGCTTCACCCATCCCCCGGTGTCCCAGTACCAGCACCTCTCCCCCTGTACCGGTGACAGCACCCCAGCTTCACCCATCCTCCGGTTCCTCCTGTCCCAGTACCATCACCTCTTCCCCCTGTACCGGTGACAGCACCCCAGCTTCACCCATCTCCCGGTTCCTCCTCTGTCCCAGTACCAGCACCTCTCTCCCTGTATCGGTGACAGCACCCCAGCCTCATCGGTCCCCCGGTTCCTCCTCTGTCCCAGTACCAGCACCTCTCCCCCTGTACCGGTGACAGCACCCCAGCTTCACCCATCCCCCGGTTCCTCCTCTGTCCCAGTACCAGCACCTCTCCCCCTGTACTGGTGACAGCACCCCAGCTTCACCCATCCCCCGGTTCCTTCTCTGTCCCAGTACCAGCACCTCTCCTCCTGTACCGGTGACAGCACCCCAGCTTCACCCATCCCCCGGTTCCTCCTGTCCCAGTACCAGCACCTCTCCCCCTGTATCGGTGACAGCACCCCAGCCTCATCGGTCCCCCGGTTCCTCCTCTGTCCCAGTACCAGCACCTCTCCCCCTGTACCGGTGACAGCACCCCAGCTTCACCCATCCCCCGGTTCCTCCTCTGTCCCAGTACCAGCACCTCTCCCCCTGTACCGGTGACAGCACCCCAGCGTCACCGGTCCCCCGGTACCTCCTCACTAGCGTTACGTAAATTACCCTCGGGAAATCCTGGTGCTCTGGCTGCACACAATATATTTAAGATCTCACCTAAACTAATTTAATAATTTAAGATTTGAAGGAAATCGCTAAGTAAATGTTCTCTGACTTTTATCAGGAAGAGCTAAACCCGTAGAAATTAAATTTAATACAACAGTCTGGTAGGCAACGCTCTCGCTTCACACACTGAGCGTCCGTGGTTCGATCCCCGGCAAGGGTGGGAATAGTGGGTTTGTTTCCTTACACCTGCTGTCCCTGTTCACCTAGCAAGTAAATAGGTACCTGGGTGTTACTCGACTGGTGTGGGTCGCATCCTGGGGGACAAGACTGAGGACACCAGTGGAAATAAGACAGTCCTCGATGACGCACTGACTTTCTTGGGTTATCCTGGGTGGCTAACCCTCCGGGGTTAAAAATCCCAACAAAATCTTAGCTTTTATATTATTATTATTATTATTATTATTATTATTATTGGGAAACGTTAAAAATAAGAATAAGAGAAAGGAACACTACAACAGGCCTACTGGCCCATGCTAGGCAGGTCCAAGTCACACCCACTTAAGAAGGAGCACTACAGCAGGCCTACTGGCCCATGCTAGGCAGGTCCAAGTCACACCCACTTAAGAAGGAAGGAGCACTACAGCAGGCCTACTGGCCCATGCTAGGCAGGTTCAAGTCACACCCACCTACACTCATTCATGTACTTATCTAACTTATTTTAAAGGTAATACCTTGAGTGACGCTACTCGGTAGTTTGTTCCACTCATCCACTACTCTATTATCAAACCAATACCTTCTTACATCTTTTCTAAATCTCAGTGTTTCCAACCTAAATCCAATGCTGCGAGTCTTGTCATGGTTAGATATTTTTAGCACGTTATTTACATCCTCTTTATTTATTCCTGTTTTCCATTTATACACCTCAATCATGTGTGTATGTTTATATGTGGACGACCCCGGAGAAAAGTAGTGTCAGGTTACACTGGTGGAGGACGACCTTGGAACAAGGTAGTGTCAGGTTACACTGGTGGAGGACGACCTCGGAACAAGGTAGTGTCAGGTTACACTGGTGGAGGACGACCTCGGAACAAGGTAGTGTCAGGTTACACTGGTGGAGGACGACCTTGGAACAAGGTAGTGTTAGGTTACACTGGTGGAGGACGACCTTGGAACAAGGTAGTGTTAGGTTACACTGGTGGAGGACGACCTTGGAACAAGGTAGTGTTAGGTTACACTGGTGGAGGACGACCTTGGAACAAGGTAGTGTTAGGTTACACTGGTGGAGGACGACCTTGGAACAAGGTAGTGTCAGGTTACACTGGTGGAGGACGACCTTGGAACAAGGTAGTGTCAGGTTACACTGGTGGAGGACGACCTTGGAACAAAGTAGTGTCATGTTACACTGGTGGAGGACGACCTTGGAACAAGGTAGTGTTAGGTTACACTGGTGGAGGACGACCTTGGAACAAGGTAGTGTTAGGTTACACTGGTGGAGGACGACCTTGGAACAAGGTAGTGTTAGGTTACACTGGTGGAGGACGACCTTGGAACAAGGTAGTGTTAGGTTACACTGGTGGAGGACGACCTTGGAACAAGGTAGTGTCAGGTTACACTGGTGGAGGACGACCTTGGAACAAGGTAGTGTCAGGTTACACTGGTGGAGGACGACCTTGGAACAAAGTAGTGTCATGTTACACTGGTGGAGGACGACCTTGGAACAAGGTAGTGTTAGGTTACACTGGTGGAGGACGACCTTGGAACAAGGTAGTGTTAGGTTACACTGGTGGAGGACGACCTTGGAACAAGGTAGTGTTAGGTTACACTGGTGGAGGACGACCTTGGAACAAGGTAGTGTTAGGTTACACTGGTGGAGGACGACCTTGGAACAAGGTAGTGTCAGGTTACACTGGTGGAGGACGACCTTGGAACAAGGTAGTGTCAGGTTACACTGGTGGAGGACGACCTTGGAACAAAGTAGTGTCATGTTACACTGGTGGAGGACGACCTTGGAACAAGGTAGTGTTAGGTTACACTGGTGGAGGACGACCTTGGAACAAGGTAGTGTTAGGTTACACTGGTGGAGGACGACCTTGGAACAAGGTAGTGTTAGGTTACACTGGTGGAGGACGACCTTGGAACAAGGTAGTGTTAGGTTACACTGGTGGAGGACGACCTTGGAACAAGGTAGTGTCAGGTTACACTGGTGGAGGACGACCTTGGAACAAGGTAGTGTCAGGTTACACTGGTGGAGGACGACCTTGGAACAAAGTAGTGTCATGTTACACTGGTGGAGGACGACCTTGGAACAAGGTAGTGTTACGTTACACTGGTGGAGGACGACCTTGGAACAAGGTAGTGTTAGGTTACACTGGTGGAGGACGACCTTGGAACAAGGTAGTGTTAGGTTACACTGGTGGAGGACGACCTTGGAACAAGGTAGTGTTAGGTTACACTGATGGAGGACGACCTTGGAACAAGGTAGTGTCAGGTTACACTGGTGGAGGACGACCTTGGAACAAGGTAGTGTCAGGTTACACTGGTGGAGGACGACCTTGGAACAAAGTAGTGTCATGTTACACTGGTGGAGGACGACCTTGGAACAAGGTAGTGTCAGGTTACACTGACGGAGGACGACATTGGAACAAAGTAGTGTCAGTTACACTGGTGGAGGACGACCTTGGAACAAGGTAGTGTCAGGTTACACTGGTGGAGGACGACCTTGGAACAAAGTAGTGTCATGTTACACTGGTGGAGGACGACCTTGGAACAAGGTAGTGTCAGGTTACACTGGCGGAGGACGACATTGGAACAAAGTAGTGTCAGTTACACTGGTGGAGGACGACCTTGGAACAAGGTAGTGTCAGGTTACACTGGTGGAGGACGACCTTGGAACAAGGTAGTGTCAGGTTACACTGGTGGAGGACGACCTTGGAACAAGGTAGTGTCAGGTTACACTGGTGGAGGACGACCTTGGAACAAAGTAGTGTCAGTTACACTGGTGGAGGACGACCTTGGAACAAGGTAGTGTTAGGTTACACTGGTGGAGGACGACCTTGGAACAAGGTAGTGTTAGGTTACACTGGTGGAGGACGACCTTGGAACAAGGTAGTGTTAGGTTACACTGGTGGAGGACGACCTTGGAACAAGGTAGTGTCAGGTTACACTGGTGGAGGACGACCTTGGAACAAGGTAGTGTCAGGTTACACTGGTGGAGGACGACCTTGGAACAAAGTAGTGTCATGTTACACTGGTGGAGGACGACCTTGGAACAAGGTAGTGTTAGGTTACACTGGTGGAGGACGACCTTGGATCAAGGTAGTGTTAGGTTACACTGGTGGAGGACGACCTTGGAACAAGGTAGTGTTAGGTTACACTGGTGGAGGACGACCTTGGAACAAGGTAGTGTTAGGTTACACTGGTGGAGGACGACCTTGGAACAAGGTAGTGTCAGGTTACACTGGTGGAGGACGACCTTGGAACAAGGTAGTGTCAGGTTACACTGGTGGAGGACGACCTTGGAACAAAGTAGTGTCATGTTACACTGGTGGAGGACGACCTTGGAACAAGGTAGTGTTAGGTTACACTGGTGGAGGACGACCTTGGAACAAGGTAGTGTTAGGTTACACTGGTGGAGGACGACCTTGGAACAAGGTAGTGTTAGGTTACACTGGTGGAGGACGACCTTGGAACAAGGTAGTGTTAGGTTACACTGGTGGAGGACGACCTTGGAACAAGGTAGTGTCAGGTTACACTGGTGGAGGACGACCTTGGAACAAGGTAGTGTCAGGTTACACTGGTGGAGGACGACCTTGGAACAAAGTAGTGTCATGTTACACTGGTGGAGGACGACCTTGGAACAAGGTAGTGTTAGGTTACACTGGTGGAGGACGACCTTGGAACAAGGTAGTGTTAGGTTACACTGGTGGAGGACGACCTTGGAACAAGGTAGTGTTAGGTTACACTGGTGGAGGACGACCTTGGAACAAGGTAGTGTTAGGTTACACTGGTGGAGGACGACCTTGGAACAAGGTAGTGTCAGGTTACACTGGTGGAGGACGACCTTGGAACAAGGTTGTGTCAGGTTACACTGGTGGAGGACGACCTTGGAACAAAGTAGTGTCATGTTACACTGGTGGAGGACGACCTTGGAACAAGGTAGTGTTAGGTTACACTGGTGGAGGACGACCTTGGAACAAGGTAGTGTTAGGTTACACTGGTGGAGGACGACCTTGGAACAAGGTAGTGTTAGGTTACACTGGTGGAGGACGACCTTGGAACAAGGTAGTGTTAGGTTACACTGGTGGAGGACGACCTTGGAACAAGGTAGTGTCAGGTTACACTGGTGGAGGACGACCTTGGAACAAGGTAGTGTCAGGTTACACTGGTGGAGGACGACCTTGGAACAAAGTAGTGTCATGTTACACTGGTGGAGGACGACCTTGGAACAAGGTAGTGTCAGGTTACACTGACGGAGGACGACATTGGAACAAAGTAGTGTCAGTTACACTGGTGGAGGACGACCTTGGAACAAGGTAGTGTCAGGTTACACTGGTGGAGGACGACCTTGGAACAAAGTAGTGTCATGTTACACTGGTGGAGGACGACCTTGGAACAAGGTAGTGTCAGGTTACACTGGCGGAGGACGACATTGGAACAAAGTAGTGTCAGTTACACTGGTGGAGGACGACCTTGGAACAAGGTAGTGTCAGGTTACACTGGTGGAGGACGACCTTGGAACAAGGTAGTGTCAGGTTACACTGGTGGAGGACGACCTTGGAACAAAGTAGTGTCAGTTACACTGGTGGAGGACGACCTTGGAACAAGGTAATGTCAGCAGCAGGGTGAACCTTCCTTCAGAGCTCCCCCAGAGAGAGGAGGGTGAGGCTCAGGGGGTGAGGAGCAGAGAAAGAAGTATCTAGGTCAGGGTACTAGCTGCAGGCACCCTCTTGCATCCCTCTCGTCCTTCCTCTTTCCCTCTCCCTCTCTCTCTCTCTTCGTTAGGTTTAGAATGATTTTTGCAAAATTATTGCATACACAAATTTTTGCTAGCCTTATTCGGCAAGAAGAGCGTTGCTATTTAAGCCAAAATCGCAAGTTTTACCTATTCGGCACGACATACGTATATATAATACTATATTAAAATTTAATGTTATCTTCGAGAAGTCTACGGAGAGTAGTAGCCAGAGTTCATTTTGCAACAACAGTAAACACTCAAATGTCGTAGATTCTGAGGTTAGTCAAGTTTTATGAGTACACTGACTGTACCACCACACATTGTACCACCACACACTACCACACTGCACCACCATACACTGTACCACCATACTGTACCACACACTGTACCACCACACACTCTACCACCAGACACTGTACCACCACACACTACCACACTGTACCACCACACACTGTACCACCACACTGTACCACACATTGTACCACCACACACTACCACACTGCACCACCACACACTGTACCACCACACACTACCACACTGCACCACCACACTGTACCACACACTGTACCACCACACACTACCACAATGCACCACCACACACTGTACCACCACACTGTACCACACACTGTACCACCACACACTCTACCACCAGACACTGTACCACCACACACTACCACACACTGTACCACCACACACTCTACCACCAGACACTGTACCACCACACACTGTACCACCACACATTGTACCACCACACACTACCACACTGCGCCACCACACACTGTACCACCACACTGTACCACACTGTCCCACCACACACTCTACCACCAGACACTGTACCACCACACTCTACCACCAGACACTGTACCACCACACTTTGTACCACACACTGTACCACCACACACTGTACCACCACACACTACCACACACTGTACCACCACACACTCTACCACCAGACACTGTACCACCACACACTACCACACTGCACCACCACACACTGTACCACACACTGTACCACCACACACTACCACCAGACACTGTACCACCACACACTGTACCACCACACACTGTACCACCACACACTACCACACACTGTACCACCACACACTGTACCACCACACACTCTACCACCAGACACTACCACCACACACTGTACCACCACACACTGTACCACACACTGCACCACCACACACTGTACCACCACACACTGTACCACACACTGCACCACCACACACTGTACCACCACACACTGTACCATACACTGTACCACCACACACTGTACCACCACACACTGCACCACCACACACTGTACCACCACACACTGTACCACACACTGCACCACCACACACTGTACCACACACTGCACCACCACACACTGTACCACCAGACACTGTACCACACACTGTACCACCACACACTGTACCACCACACACTACCACCAGACACTACCACCACACTGTACCACACCACCACACACTGTACCACCACAAACTGTACCACACACTGTACCACCACACACTGTACCACACACTGCACTACCACACACTGTACCACCACACACTGTACCACACACTGTACCACCACACACCACCACCACACACTACCACCACACACTGTACCACACACTGTACCACCACACACCACCACCACACACTGTACCACCACACACTGCACCACCACACACTACCACCACACTGTACCACACACTGCATCACCACACACTGTACCACCACACACTGTACCACTCTGTACCACACACTGCACCACCACACACTGTACCACCACACACTGTACCACACACTGTACCACCACACACTACCACACACTGTATCACCACACACTGTACCACCACACACTGCACCACCACACACTGTACCATCACACACTGTACCACACACTGCACCACCACACACTGTACCACCACACGCTGTACCACACACTGTACCAACACACACTGTACCACCACACACTGCACCACCACACACTACCACCACACACTGTACCACACACTGCATCACCACACACTGTACCACCAAACACTGTACCACAAACTGTACCACCACACACTGCACCACCAAACACTGTACCACACAATGCACCACCACACAAAGCACCACCACACACTGCACCAACACACACTGCACCACCACACACTGCACCACCACACAATGCACCACCACACACTGTACCATCACACATTGTGCCACCACGCACTGTACCACCACACATTGTACCACCACACACTGTACCACCACACACTGTACCACCACACATTGCACCACACACTGTACCACCACACACTGAACCACCACACACTGCACCACCACACACTGTACCACCACCACCACACTGCAACACCACCATCACCATACACTGCACCACCACCACCACACACTGCACCACCATCATCACCATACACTGCACCACCATCACCACACACTGCACCACCATCACCACACACTGCACCACCACCACACATTGCACCACCACCCCCACACACTGCACCACCACCATACACTACACAACCACCATACACTGCACAACCACCACCACACTGCACCACCACCATACACTGCACAACTACCACACACTGCACCACCACAAACACTGCACCACCACAAACTGCACCACCACATACTGCACCACCACAAACACTGCACCACCACATACTGCACCACCACATACTGCACCACCACAAACACTGCACCATATCACCACCCCACACACTGCACCACCACACGCTGCACCACCACACGCTGCATCACCACCACATCACTCCCACATACTGCACCACCACACGTTGCACCACATACTGCACCACCATATACTCCACCACCACACACACTGCGCCACCGCCACACACTGCACCACCACACACTGCACCACCACACACTGCACCACCATACATACTGCACCACCACACACTGCACCACCACACACTGCACCATCACACGCACTGCACCACCGCCACATACATCACTCCCACCACATATGGACAACCACAACATACATCACCACCAAACATTGCACCACCACCACCACACTGCACCACTACCACATACATCACCACCACCACATACATCACTACCACCACATACTGCACAACCACCACACACTACATCACCATCAACACATACCGCACCACCACACATTGAACCACCACCACCACCGCACTTCACCACATACACTACATCACCACATAAACTACATCACCACATACATTACAACACAGGCAAGTATACATAATAAAACTCTACGGATATCAGTCATGGGATTTAACCTTGCTCCAGTGAACATTCAACTGGCGCAGATCTGCCCTTACATGGAGTTCTAGTTAGCAACGGTACCAGCTGACGAAGGCGACGCAGTAGGAGTGATTAAGAGCCGTACAGGTGATCGCAAAGTAAGGGCGCACGGCGGACAAGGCGTGAAAATAGGGGTCCGGGATGGTCCCCTTTAACTTGAGCGTCCCAAGGGAGGAGGTATCAGCTCTCGGGGAAGCATCCCCCTCCCCCTGACCTACTGTGCCTCTTCCTCCTGCGGCCGCAGGCACTCTTCTTTCCTTCCTGATGGGGGAGAATGAAAGGGGGTAGCCTAGCAGGCCCTCGTATTCTTCTACCTCCTCCCTCGCTTCATTTTTTGTCTCCTCCCTCTTCTCCTCCTAATCATTTAATCCTTTTCATCTCCTCTTCCTGCTGTGACAGGCTGTGTGCTCGTCAGAGTTCCTGAACCTCACAACTGGTGTGTACTATTAATTAATTACTCTCACAAATTACTGTTTGTGTACATTCTCTTCATATAAAGCTAAACAATACTAGCCCTGACTACCCCCTAACATGTAGTGCTTTACTCTCCTTAATTGTAAAATACCTCCGGTACCCAGTTTGTCTCATTAACATTATTCATGGTTAAGTCTGTATGAAACATACAAACTTATGTTGAAAAACTCTAAAAGAAATAACATTGCCTTATTCAATGTTACAAGCTAAGTCAAAGAAGTTTTGGCTTTCTCAGTGTCGATCGCTCTAGACAAAAGATATATAAGGTCATTATGTAAGATACAGGAAGATGCAGGATGTACATGTATGGTACACAATACCGACAAGATGAAGAATTAGACACATGTGTAACATCTGGGTATCTTTATTGTAGATGTTTCGCACTACAGTGCTTTTATCAATACAAATTCAAGGACATAAAGGGAAGACAGTAGAATTATATACAAAAGACGAGATAATCAGTCCCTCAGCCTTGGAGTTGTTGATGAGCACCGGAGTCTGTAAGACTACAATGCTCATCACCAACTCCAGGACTGAAGGACTCATTACCACGTATTTTGTATACTTATATACTTCTACAGTCTTCCCATTATATCACTGAATTTGTATTGATAAAGCCACTGGATGGCGAAACATCTACAATAAAGATACACAAACTCTCCAAGATACAGAATACATGCTGTGTGAACACACTATGTATGTTTCAGTGTGCACAGCGTGAACAATGTTCACTTTGTGCACACTGAAACAATGTGTAAACTGAACCTGTGTCACACGAGAATATTTTTTTGCCACACGACACTCACTGCTGTCTAAAGTAATTATCAAGCCACAGCTGTCACTTGACAGCAGTCAGTGATGATCAGGAGTCTTTCTAACGTTTCCTCTCTAATTGTGACGACACTATTTGTGAATAAACGCATTTACTCTACTGCAATTCCAGCCCAAGTATACTGACAGTCTCCACAAATTTATATAATCTCATTTCCCGTATATAATATATAGGACCTATATAAATATAACCACTTGATAAATGTATATATTAATTCACATAATATTTTTGTGTTGGTAAATTTGAATTTCAGGATGAAATGTAACGATATATATTAGTAATATTTTCGTTTAAAATCTTATTTTTTCTTTGCAGATACGTCAAGAATATGCTTAACGAAGGAATGTGTTAAAACAGGTATGTGGTGTTTGATTTGTAGTATATTTCTTAGACCTTCTAAGAACACAGTCAAAAAAAAAATTAAGACTGAGACCTTGTGTGTATGTGATTGGCTTTCCAATAGGCACACTAGAAAAACTTTGGCTGATGGTGTTAAAGAACACAGATATACTGTAAGATATAGCCTGAAACACACTGCACACTTCTAACACTGACAGAGGATACCATCATGTTGTAGTTGCAGGTGAGGGTTCATACGACAATGGAGAAGAAAGATTTTAACTATCAGGACATGTAGACCACAATATGACAGTCTATCAGGACATGTAGACCACAATATGACAGTCTATCAGGACATGTAGACCACAATATGACAGTCTATCAGGACATGTAGACCACAATATGACAGTCTATCAGGACATGTAGACCACAATATGACAGTCTATCAGGACATGTAGACCACAATATGACAGTCTATCAGGACATGTAGGACAGTATCAGGACATGTAGACCACAATATGACAGTCTATCAGGACATGTAGACCACAATATGACAGTCTATCAGGACATGTAGACCACAATATGACAGTCTATCAGGACATGTAGACCACAATATGACAGTCTATCAGGACATGTAGACCACAATATGACAGTCTATCAGGACATGTAGACCACAATATGACAGTCTATCAGGACATGTAGACCACAATATAACAGTCTATCACGACATGTAGACTGCACTAACACAATCTTTAAGGAAGTGGAACAAAAAACGTAATGTGGTTTATACGGATTTTGCAAAGTCGTGACAAATGTGATTATTCTTGTCAATTATCTTCGTATAAATATTAGAAACCGATTACTGTCTCCTGTATAATGTTTGAAGGTTAAGAAATAAATTTACACTAAGAACGAGTTTATAGGTAAGGAGTAATTACCGACCTAATGTAAGCGATATTCACCTGATCTCTTCAAAACTTGGTAAACATTGCAACCTGACCTTGGAACTTTGCTCACGCTAGTCTCGGAACATGTCTCATCATAGTGCAGGCACTGTACTTACCACCTCCAGGACTCGAGTCAGGCTAACCAGTTTTCCCTGAATCCCTTCATAATATGTTACCTTGCTCACACTCCAACAGCACGTCAAGTCGTAACACTTGCCTCCACTAACTCTGGCTCCAGGATTAAGTCTCAAACAATTCTTTCGCAATGAAAGACCAAGATGATCTTTGTCATGTATATGAAATGATCAATGAAATATATCTGCTATACCTTTGTAGATGAGTGGTGGAGAGGGAGGGAGAGGGGAATTTCCGGGTTAGCATGGGCGGGTTTACTTAAGACACCTGCTGTCCCTGTTCACCTAGCAGTAAATAGGTACCTGGGTATTAGTCGACTGGTGTGGGTCACATCCTGGTGACAAAATTAGCCTAATTTGCCCGAAATACTCTGCATAAACATCACTATCACTTCACAATCTACATTAACCTCACTTCCCTATCTACATTAACATCACTTCCCTATGTACATCATCACTTCCCTATCTACATCATCACTACTTTATCCACTCTCATGTGCTTTTTCCAACTCATCAGAGTAGCTTTGACATGGTCCTCAACTCACCCACGTTATCCAATGTTACATTCACGGAGGACCGTCAAGTCCGTAGGGGTCATACCGCGCCTGGGGAGTGCGAGTCAATCAGGTTTGATCACATGATGGCCAAGATACAACAGCTCCAGTGCCTTGGATAACGATCCCATCTCCGGTACGACGAAGGTCAAACGAATAATAACTAACCCAAGACGCTCATATTATTATTATTAATGTATTTTATTACTTTTATTATTATTATTATTATTATTATTATTATTATTATTATTATTATTATTTCATTTAGCTCTCTTAAAGCTCCTCTATAGTTTATTTGTAAATGCGATTGAAAAGCTGATCCAAAACTGAAAAAAAACACATGTTAATGAGGCCTTTCCACGTGCTATTCAATTTTGGATATACTTAATTAATCGCATTTACAAAAAAATGCATTAGACAGAGCTTGGGAAGAAGGCTCACGGTATTATTATTGTTATTATTGCTGTTATTATTATATTAAAAACAAGAGCTTAACAGTATCTTGTGTGGACAGCTGCATCCTTACTGGCGGCAATGGATCAGACTGCAGACCCGTGTAATGACTTCTTCCAGTACGCCTGTGGCATGTGGAACAAGAAGCACATCATCCCTGAAGACCGAGCCTCTATCAACACCTTCGAGGTCATGGCTGACCAGCTCCAGAAGATCCTCAGAGGTAGGTACCGTCAGGTAGACAGCGGATCATTTAGGCAGACAGTGGATCATTGAAGTAGACAGCGTCTCACTGAGGTAGACAGAGGTTTCAAACATACAAAGGGCAGTATCATGTACAAAATTTAAAAAAGAATCACTGAAACCCCATTATAAGCGGTTCTCTGCAATCAGTATATGTACTCATTCAACCAAGACCAATATCCAACCACACAACCATCATAAGAAGAGTAACAGTTTCAAAAATTGTAACTAACCATTCAGGCTCTTAAAGAAGTGTAACCACAGAACCTTCCCAAGACGTATAACTAACTGAACAATCTACCAACAGGGTTGTTAGAGATGCCGGTGAGTCCTGTGGAGGGTGACGCCACCAAGAAAGCCAAGCTCTTCTACTCTGCTTGCATGAATACCAGTAAGTTTGTGTGAATACCAGTATGTATGAATGCCGGTAAGTTTGTATAAATGGCGGTAAGTTTGTATAAATGGCGGTAAGTTTGTATAAATGGCGGTAAGTTTGTATAAATGGCGGTAAGTTTGTATAAATGGCGTTAAGTTTGTATAAATGGCGGCAAGTTTGCATAAATGGCGGTAAGTTTGTATAAATGGCGGTAAGTTTGTATAAATGGCGGTAAGTTTGTATAAATGGCGGTAAGTTTGTATAAATGGCGGTAAGTTTGTATAAATGGCGGTAAGTTTGTATAAATGGCGGTAAGTTTGTATAAATGCCGGTAAGTTTGTATAAATGCCGGTAAGTTTGTATAAATGGCGGTAAGTTTGTATAAATGGCGGTAAGTTTGCATAAATGGCGGTAAGTTTGTATAAATGACGGTAAGTTTGTATAAATGGCGGTAAGTTTGTATAAATGGCGGTAAGTTTGTATAAATGGCGGTAAGTTTGTATAAATGGCGGTAAGTTTGTATAAATGGCGGTAAGTTTGTATAAATGGCGGCAAGTTTGTATAAATGGCGGTAAGTTTGTATAAATGCCGGTAAGTTTGTATAAATGGCGGTAAGTTTGTATAAATGGCGGTAAGTTTGTATAAATGCCGGTAAGTTTGTATAAATGGCGGTAAGTTTGTATAAATGGCGGTAAGTTTGCATAAATGGCGGTAAGTTTGTATAAATGCCGGTAAGTTTGTATAAATGGCGGTAAGTTTGTATAAATGGCGGTAAGTTTGTATAAATGGCGGTAAGTTTGCATAAATGGCGGTAAGTTTGTATAAATGCCGGTAAGTTTGTATAAATGGCGGTAAGTTTGTATAAATGGCGGTAAGTTTGTATAAATGCCGGTAAGTTTGTATAAATGGCGGTAAGTTTGTATAAATGGCGGTAAGTTTGCATAAATGGCGGTAAGTTTGTATAAATGGCGGTAAGTTTGCATAAATGGCGGTAAGTTTGTATAAATGGCGGTAAGTTTGTATAAATGGCGGTAAGTTTGTATAAATGGCGGTAAGTTTGTATAAATGCCGGTAAGTTTGTATAAATGCCGGTAAGTTTGTATAAATGGCGGTAAGTTTGTATAAATGGCGGTAAGTTTGCATAAATGGCCGTAAGTTTGTATAAATGGCGGTAAGTTTGTATAAATGGCGGTAAGTTTGTATAAATGGCGGTAAGTTTGTATAAATAGCGGTAAGTTTGTATAAATGGCGGTAAGTTTGTATAAATGGCGGTAAGTTTGTATAAATGGCGGTAAGTTTGTATAAATGGCGGTAAGTTTGTATAAATGGCGGTAAGTTTGCATAAATACGAGTAAGTTTATATGAACAGCAGTAAGCTGATGCAGAAGTTATTTTTCCCTCAGAAAACTGATACATCAACAGTGTTCTGCTACCTCTTTCTATAATGTAATTACATCAAAAGAAGCAAAACTTAGCTATGTTTGCATGTAAGAAATGAAACTGGTTAGGAAGGGTCGTAGGGGACGTCTGAGATGTGCGGCGGGGGAGGGGGTACGATGCTAAATCTGGTTTGTCATTTATGGAGAGTGTGGCACTCATCTGTATTTTCCATCTAGTGTGGCAGATACTGGTGTGTTATAACTGGTGTGCGATACATTTCTTTCGAGGTGGGGAGGGTAAGTTAACAGACCTTTGTGGTAATGCATATCATATCTAAACTGGGTTGCTGTTGTGTTCTGTTGAGTAGAATATATTGACTGCAGGGAAGACTAACAAAGCTAAGAGTTGTGTATGGATCGTGTGGTGGAGAGCAGTGTAACATATGGTGATTCTTGATTGTTTTGTATTCATTAATGTATCACCTGACAATTTATGCCATAACAAATCATGATAACCTAAATTTACAGTACGACAAATCACCAAATGTTGTATGTGTTTGGGATGTTCAACACATTCATCTGAACATTCTAAACACGTCTTACATAACATCTGGTAATTTATCATACTGTAAATTTTAATGATCATGATTTGTTATACATTGTGTTAGCCATGAAAAAGTTTAGGTACAAACTGAAAAGGAAATTTGCTACGACAATGAGACATGATAACTATCCAGGATAGACCGAAACGTCGCTTAAAAATATTCCTCTCAACGCTACGTCAGTTGTGAAGTGTTAGGACCGAGAGAACTGCTCAGAAAATTCACCATCTCTGCAGGCCAGATCGAGGCAACGGGAGACGGTCCCTTATCTGAGGTTCTGGTCTCCCTGGGAGGCTGGCCGGTGACGACGCCGAACTGGACGGTGCCAAACTTCTCCGTGGAGACCCTGATTGGGAGGCTTCGTGGAGATCTCAACCAAGGCATCCTAATCGACCAGTGGGTGGGACCCGACGACAAGAATTCCTCCGTCAACGTCATACAGGTGAGAAACCTCCTTTAATCTTACGAAGAAATCCTATACAAGGGAGAACCTTCTCAGTCACACGGGAGAGTAATTTCTTTTAGTTATGTAGGTGAGAAACATCCCTTAATCATACAGGTGAGAAACATCCTTTAGTCATACAGGTAATAAACATTCATTAATGACAATGTATGAACTCAATTTCTGTACTCTCTTTGGCCTCCTGAAATATTTGGGTACCTCATCCAGACTGTTATTTTTCTATTAAAAACAGGCGCCAAAACCGTATGGGTAACAGAGCGCTGTTCCCTTCAGGGTACTACGTAACAGGCCGTGTTCCCAGGTTACCTGG